>NC_091121.1:188670181-188970181 GCF_040183065.1 Periplaneta americana
TGATCGGAAGGCACCTGTTTGACGCGAAGAATTAGAAGGAACACTCTGATTTAATGAAACTCCGTCGCCATATGTTCCCAACGTGCCAGATCCAAATATTAAAATACATTTTCAGCACCTCACACATATGAGTGTTTTAAAAATACACATTGTTAAAATTATAATTTTCTTAACAGTTTAAGATAGATCTTTGAAAACTTTTGCACATATCACGCTGCATATACATGGAACATGTACAAAATTTAATCTCATTTAGTCCAAAATTATATGAATTATTACAATTTTTGTGAATTTTAATTGTATCGCATTTTTAAAAATCACCATTTATTTTACAAAAATCAAAATGTAAATCGTACTATCAGGGACTGGAATTATTTACCTGCAGACTTATTTTTTTTTATTTTTTATTGGGTTATTTTACGACGCTGTATCAATATCTAGGTTATTTAGCGTCTGAATGAAATGAAGGTGATAATGCCGGTGAAATGAGTCCGGGGTCCAGCACCGAAAGTTACCCAGCATTTGCTCGTATTGGGTTGAAGGAAAGCCCCGGAAAAACCTCAACCAGGTAACTTTCCCCGACCGGGATACGAACCCGGGCCATCTGGTTTCGCGGCCAGACGCGCTGACCGTTACTACACAGGTGTGGAACCCTGCAGACTTATAAAGGCTTTACCAATAGCCAAAAATGTATTTAAAAATAGGCTTAAGGACTTTACTAATAGACGGCAGTATATTATACACACTACGTAAAGGGTGTAGATTTTATCATCCAGTCTGCTGTCAAAAAAACCTGAAAGTTAGAATTTATAAAACAGTTATATTACCGGTTGCTCTGTATGGTTGTGAAACTTGGATTTTCACTTTGAGAGAGGAACATAGGTTAAGGGTGTTTGAGAATAAGGTGCTTAGGGAAATATTTGGAGCTAAGAGGGATGAAGTTACAGAAGACTGGAGAAAGTTAAAAAACACAGAACTGCACGCGTTGTATTCTTCACCTGACATAATTAGGAACATTAAATCCAGACGTTTGAGATGGACAGGGCATGTAGCACGTATGGGCATATAGAATGTTATTTGGGAGGCCGGAGGGAAAAAGACCTTTAGGGATGCCGAGACGTAGATGGGAGGATAATATTAAAATGGATTTGAGGGAGGTGGGATATGATGGTAGAGACTGGATTAATCTTGCTCAGGATAGGGACCAATGGCGGGCTTATGTGAGGGCGGCAATGAACCACCGGGTTCCTTAAAAGCCAGTAAGTAAGTAAGTAAGTAACTCTATAAGTAAGTAAATAAGTAAGTGTATTTCAAGTGAATGATTCTTAGTTCTGCTCAAAACCACTGCTACTTTCGTAGGATTCAATCAGTTGTAACTCCTTAACGGTTGATAATCGGACCTGTGTTCATTTGATATTTTATGCTCAAAATGGCCTATAGGACTGACTCCTAAAGCACAGAGTCAATAGTTGTGAATCACCCTGTATATATTGCTATGCACTAGATCGAATCGATTAGTATTGATGTGATCGCAAAGCATAAAAAACGCTATTTATTTGATCAATTCTTCTCGATATAATAACACTAATAATAGACACGATATATCATTGCCGTTTCGTGTTTCAGTTTCTTACGAATGCAGGTATTTTGGCGAGTTATCTGGAATAGAGACGAAATAGAGCATCTGATGTTTTGATAATGATCTCTCCCCCTTGCCCTTTCCTCTTTCCGTCCTTCTTCTGCTAGCGCAAATAATTTAAGAGTTCAGCAATGCCCTATATTTAGAGGTAAATAAAGGAGAAAAGAGAGCTGTCAAATCCTCTTCTTTCTATTTACAGTATACGTGACCTGAATGGAAATGTCAAAACCAAGGTGCAAATTGGATATTCTGTATTAAGTCTATTATTTAGGGGAGAGTCGGGTAGTATTGGACATCGGGTAATATCGGACAGTGAGTTTCTTTCATCTACCACACGATGATAGTACCTGATTGACATGGTTACGTTTCTGTGATGTCCCATAGAGAAACGTAACCATGTCATTCAGGTACTACCATATAGTGGTAGATGAAAGAAACGCACTGTCCGATACTACCCGATGTCCGATACTACCCGACTCTCCCCTACTACTGTTATTCGGCCTATACGACTGACCGTCACTTCGCTGTTTCTATTACATCAGTATAATATTTTTAACGATCGCGATCTAATTTTGCACTTCTTGAAACTCTTTGAAATTATTCGAGTAGGTGAAGTGACATATTAATTGAATTCATAGTTAAGATCTGTCTTACATTTTCATACTTAAGTCGTCCATTCAATTTCCTCTTGTCTATGTCAAGTCTATGTATTTTAAAACAAAAAAAAAACAGAAGAAATTTATTACTATAGCCTACACTCACTAATTAAACAAAGACGTCTTTAATATTTCTCCAAAGGATATTAAAATGACATTTTTACACCTATATCTTTTACTCGTTTACTGAAATTGTCGGACAATTCATGCTTACAGTATTCTGAGTTTTATACAGTGTGATTCACGAGGAAAGGTAAAAAATTTAGGATACGATATCTTAGGCCATTTTGAGTGAAAAAGTTCATATGAACATAGGTCCGTTTTCGAACGATGGCGGAGCTAGATGCATTTTTTTGGTAAAACGTCTCGCCCCAATGTGAATCAGACGTTACCATATGCTGCTGACGTGAGACAAGGTCAGGATCGCAATGAATGACGTAATATTGGAATCTACATTGTGAGCGATGCAGATAAGAGAAACAAACCGGATGTTGGGGCGTTACAAATGTCCAATCGCCTGCCCTTGTCTGATGTAATGACACAGAACCCGCAGATAACACAAATAGCCTACATTATCATCAATTCACAGCAGTCCAGTCAGCTACCTACAGTACAGTAGTTATACAGGTACAGTTATCGAAGTGTTAAGTTGTGTTTTTCAAGATGTCTTATAAATTTTCGACTACAGAATACGCCGATCTTGTATATGTTTATGGTTTGTGCGATGGAAGTTCCTTGCGTGCCTTCGCTGAATATGAACGACGCTTTCAGAACAGAAGGGTACCATATCGAAGAGTACTTACTGTCTATGGGGTTGGATGAAAGACTTGGTATAGCAAAGGAAGGTGAAAACGAGAGAGGCGCTAATCGACCGTATTTTGGATGCGGCATAAACAACAGCTACATACGTGCAACTCTCCCGAGCGAAGAGCGCGATTCACGCCCGAGCGCAACAGTGCATTGAAGCAGAAGGAGATACCTTTGAAAATGTGCGAAAACATCGATCCCGACTTCTAGAATATTAGGTATGTATGCATACGTAAATATAAACTTTAAATTTGTGCGTTATCTGTCTCTAAATACGAGTTAGTAGAATGGAATGTCAGAAGTTTTTGTGAATTCAAAGAGCCATTCCTCCGTAACCGTTCGAAAACGGACCTATATTCATATGAACTTTTTGACTCAGAATGACTTCGGAATTTAGATCCTAAATTTCTGACCTTTCCTCGTGAATCACCCTGTAGATATACACGCTTTACAGATTTGTTTTAGTCTCAATAATATTCTAACGTGTGATATTTCAAACATTGTGAGGTAAATATGAGGATAAGATAATTTTCATGATCACGTCATGAAAAAGCATACAGATAGACACCTCCAGTTATTTAAAAAATTCAATTTATTTTTAATGCCAAACGTTTAGGTGGGCGCCTGTCTACACGCAGCTTGTTCTTAGAGAAGCGCGCCGATGCAACTTGCAAAACATCTTTACTGCTTAGCGGCAGCGGGCCGTTGCAGTACGCCAACGCACCATTATTGGACAAATTAATGAAGTTTGGATATTATCGTTTTATATATATATATATATATATATATATATATATATATATATATATATATAGTCCTTTCGTGGTGAAGGGTCCTAACCGACAAAATTTAAATTTTTTACTTAAAGCCATTGCTGGAGTCTAGGAAATCTAAATTTGACTTTAGTTAAAGGTCCTATGAGATTAGTTTTAAAAATATAGAGATTACTGAATTTTGAGAAAAGCAGTATACCGTAATTACCGAATTTTGAGTAGACTTGTGTGTCTTACATCCTTTCACAGTTCCATTTGAAGGAAAATCAAGATATTACCTAGCTTAGTGGATAAAGCATCAGCACGTACAGCTGAAAACCTGGGTTCGAGTCCCGTTGCCGTAGAGAATTTTTGTCTGTTCTACCCATCCTTCATCATGTGGTAACGCAGAATACATTCACGAAAATATCATATGATCCGTTGAGAGCAGAAGTGGTGTAAGTCAAAAATGAGTAATGAGGGTTATAGCAAATATTCTGTAAAATAAAGTGCGAAGTAGCAATTAATATTGAATTTATTTAAACTATTAATAGTCAGCGGATAGCAAGAAGGGCATATTAATTGCTACTTTGCGCTGTATTTTACAGAATGTTTACTTTAACCCTCATTACCCAATTTTGACTTACACCACTTCTGCTCTGAACGGCTCATATGTACTTCGGTGCATCATAATTATATTATACGCGTAAATAATCACTTGGTGATTCAAGACAGCGTTCATTCCGTCGGATCCCGGCCACTTAGTCACTCGTAGTGAGTGCATCTCTGACATAGTGTGTTGGACATTGTGCCACTGTCATACATTCTGTGACACAGTGCATGAGGGTTGGCCACCTAAGGGAAAACTGAGAGGGATTTAATCCGGCATCGGAACTGGAATCCAGTCTGGCTTAGTGGATAAAGTGTCAGCACGTAGAGCTGAAAACCTGAGTTCGAGTCTCGGTGCCGGAGAGAATTTTTTCTGTTCTACTCATCCTCCATTATAAAAATTAAGTTTTCATCAAGTAATTTTCGACAAAAGCCCCATTTCAGATTAATCATCACCCGAATGTTCAATGAAGCTGCTTAGACGTGACAGCTGGCAACTGTTTCTCGGAATTGTCTATCTGTGAACCTGTGGAACTGCAGTCTGCTCTCTCACCACAAACGATGAGAACTGTCACCACTAAAAAATTATACTGTAACTGACACACATAAACATTGATGTGTCATTTAGGAATGCCTTGTGAGTTATCATACGTTGATTCAGGAGGCAATTATAATTTCATAGACACCAGCTGTCTCTGTTTTCGTTTCCAAATCATAAACATGTCTCTATGAAGTGCATGTTGTTTCTCAATGACCAGGACGCTCTTTTTCCCAGTACAAGGCAGTGTCATTTGTGATGGAAAACTTGAGGATGAATCTCATTGTGTACTGTAATTCTTCAGCAGTTGGTGAGACAGCATAATTTATACTGGTGAGTACTGCATATTGTTTATATTCACATAAAATAATTGAATGTTATGGAAATGCTAAAGAAAAAAGGAACCAAATATAACGTTATAAAACTCATAACAGATCTCAATGTTAATAACTACACAAGAATAAAGGTAGATAACCAGTTAACTGATAAGGTACCTATAGCAACAGGAGTAAGACAGGGTGACAGCCTTAGCCCTATTCTGTTCAATGTGATCATGGACGAAATAACAAAGGAAACTGAAGCAGGGACTAGGGGCTACCGATTAGGGAATAAAGACATTAAAATAATATGTTATGCTGATGATGTGATCCTGTTAGCAGATAACGAGGACAACCTACAGAGATTGCTATATAAATTTCAAATAACAATAGAACGATTTAATATGGTCATATTGGAAAATAAAACAAAATCACAGACTATCTCAAGGCAGCCACTCAGATGTAAACTTCCAGTATACGATCAACCCATAGAACAAGTAATGAGTTTCAGTTACTTAGGAACAAAAATAACAAGCAATAAAAATTTGGAGGAAGAAGTAAGAGAACAGAATACTAAAGCAAACATAATATCAGGATATCTAAGAGATGTAATTTGGAAAAATAAATACATGAACATAGAAAGCAAGATCAGACTATATAAAACGTGTATAAGGCCAGTACTAACATATGCAACGGAAACTCGAGCAGAAACAAAAAAGAACTGCAAAAATGATGACAACAACAGAAATGAGGACATTACGAAGTATTGCTGGCGTTACGTTATATGACAGGCAGACGAATGATGAGATTAGGGAAAAATGTGGAATGCAGGACGTGACAAAATTGATCAAGACTAGAGGAAAAGGATGGCGGGACCATGTGTTAAGGATGACGGAAGACCGACTCCCGAAAATCGCAATGAAAGGAAAGTTGGACACCCCAAGACCTTTGGGACGACCCCCTAAACGGTGGAAGGAAAGTTGGACACCAACATCGGATTAAGACAGCAAAGTTGGAAAATACAGGATTTATCCTAAAACACGAGGAAGAAGAAGAAGAAAATAATTGAAACATATTTAAATATTTTTGTTTTTGTCACATAATTTCCTGATTTTTAGTACATAAAAATATTTTCCCGATATTTAGCACCTCAAAATACGGGCCCTAGTTATTATACAGTAATTTATTTCACTTTA
Source organism: Periplaneta americana (assembly GCF_040183065.1). Lineage (NCBI taxonomy): Eukaryota > Metazoa > Arthropoda > Insecta > Blattodea > Blattidae > Periplaneta > Periplaneta americana. Next base: position 188,676,696 of record NC_091121.1, read on the forward strand.
TTTATATCAGCCAAGCAACTTGCTCATCATTTATCCATCCTCCCATGTCATGGTAACGCTTCGGTAGAGAAACACGTCCAAGTGTATTAAATATGTACCACCACGTGCGCTGTTTAAGTTTTTCACAATGTATACACACAGTGTAGGGTCCACCACTCCGCTATACAAACAAGAACGAAAATAGGTATGTCAAGTAAATTACTTAGCAATAGCTAGGTCCTGAATGCTATTGTGTCAGAGAAACATGCAGGCAAGCTCAGGAAGAATGAGTTCAACCCAACTTATAATGGAAAACATATGCAAAAAAATTCACTTTACGGAATGAAGTTTAAAGTTGAAAATACGTTAGATTCGACATAAGTAAACGCTGTGATTTAAAAAGACAGCCTACCGAAGTACTTCCCCGTCCCGAATGTTTCCAAGTGATTTCTTTTAAAAGTAAGGGTAGTATTTTTCTGTCCCTCCTGCGGTAAAAGTACATCGAAGTTACGCCGTATTCGCTTTGCATCAATGTCTTCTGCAATTACGACTGAGAAGAGCGGGCTAAAGCGTATATCATGTGCTTCAAATGCGATTTCCTGCACCTGATAAATCTCTTTTCCTGCACAGCTTCTTCCCGCTGTGAGGTTCAATTGAGCATGTGAAAGCTACGTTATCGTGTTGCTAGGTAACAAAGACTCTATTGTCACGTCGCCCACGAATACAGAAAGATTTCTACGGCCATAACGAGATGTAGTTCGCTAAATATATCAAACAGATTTAAAAAAAAAATCAACTATGGAATACACTTTGATGTTTAATGATCCGCATAGCTATGATTTTTAGTGAATCATTCATACGACATTTTAGATATGCACAGATTAGTTATATTTCTAGTATTCTCTTTATTTTTCTATCCTCCTCCATTGCCTTTTCCCTAATTTTTTGTTTCTTTAAATCTTTTTCATTCGTTCATATATTCTTTACGTCGCCCTCGGTAGCGAAGTTGGTATAGCGCTGGCCTTCTATGCTCGAGGTTGCTGGTTCGATCCCGGCCGAGGGCGATGGCATTTAAGTGTGTTTAAATGCGACAAGCCCATGCCAGTAGATTTATTGGCATGTAAAAGAACTCCTGCGGGACAAAATTCCGGCACACCGGCGACGCTGATATAACCTCGGCAGTTGCGAGCTTCGTTAAAAAGACCATATTGTTTTTACATTCTTTACTACCTTTACCTTTTATTATAATCCTTCTCTCTCTGTTCTACTTTTCACTTCTTCCCCCTTTCCTACTGATTTTTTTCATTATTCTTTTCTATTCCTCCACCCATATCCCTTTCTTTCTTTCTTCCTTTCTTCCTTTATTTATTTCTTCCTTCCTTTCTTCCTTCCCTTCTTTCTTTCTTTCTTTCTTCATTTCTTCCTTTTTCTTTCTTCCTTTCTTCCTTCCCTTCTTTCTTTCTTCCTTTCTTTCTTCGTTCCTTCCTTTCTTTCTTCCTTCTTCCTTCCTTCCTTTCTTTCTTTCTTTCTTTATTTCTTTCTTCCTTTCCTTCTCTCTTTCTTTCTTTCTTTCTTCCTTCCTTTCTTCCTTCCTTTCTTCCTTTCTTCCTTCCCTTCTTCCTTCTTCTTCCTTCCTTTCTTCCTTTCCTTCTTCCTTTATTTCTTTCTTCCTTCCTTTCTTCCTTCCCTTCTTTCTTTCTTCCTTTCTTCCTTCGTTCCTTTCTTCTTCCTTCCTTCCATTCTTCCTTCCCTTCTTTCTTTCTTTCTTTCTTGCTTTTTTCCTTCATTCCTTCCTTTCTTCTTCCTTCCTTTCTTCCTTCCTTTCTTCCTTCCTTTATTCCTTCCTTTCTTCTTTCCTTTCTTCCTTCCTTTCTTCCTTCCTTCCTTTCTTTCTTCCTTTCTTTATTCCTTTCTTCCTGCCTTTCTTTCTTCCTTTCTTTATTCCTTTCTTCCTGCCTTTCTTTCTTTCTTTCTTCCTTCCTTTCGTTCTTTCTTCCTTCCTTCTTCCTTCCTTTCTTCCTTTCTTTCTTCCTTTATTTCTTTCTTCCTTTCTTCATTCCCTTCTTTCTTTCTTCCTTTCTTCCTTCGTTCCTTCCTTTCTTCTTCCTTCCTTCCATTCTTCCTTCCCTTCTTTCTTTCTTTCTTTCTTGCTTTTTTCCTTCGTTCCTTCCTTTCTTCTTCCTTCCTTTCTTCCTTCCTTTCTTTCTTCCTTTCTTTCTTCATTCCTTTGTTCCTTCCTTCCTTTCTTCCTTCCTTTCTTCCTTCCTTTCTTTCTTCCTTCCTTTCTTTCTTCCTTTCTTTCTTCCTTTCTTCCTGCCTTTCTTTCTTTCTTTCTTCCTTCCTTTCGTTCTTTCTTCCTTCCTTTCTTTCTTCCTTCCTTTCTTTCTTCCTTTCTTCCTTTCTATTTCCTTCTTTCTTTCTCTCTTTCTTTATCTTTTATTTACGTAGTTCTTTTCATCTTTCGCTATATTTTCTTCATAATTTTATCTTCATTTTTCTATATTTCTTTTGTATCATTATTTTATCTTATTCATAATGCAATATTTTCTTTCTTGTACCTCCTCCTTCATTTCATTTCTTCTCATATAGTCATTCCTGTCATCTTAATATTCGGCATTGTAAACCTCGCCAACCTCTCTGTAACGATGTCCAAAAACATTTTATATTAGAATTGCTGGTAACTGTTGAACATAGAGAAACGAAAAGTATGCCACCGTGAAGATAAAGGAGATCCGTAACCGTAAACATCCGCGCAAAACCGTTGAAACCCTCCGAACCGGAGGAACGAGTGGGGCAAAACATGCCTCGAAAACTGCGGTTCAATTGTCATTTTATGCGCGTAACCCCTCGAGGTCTAAACCGATCCGAACGTTTGAGGTGTCGATTCACTAAGCAAAACAAGGTCGAATAAATAAATCAGGAAAAATTATCTGGGATAAATACAGTATTTTAAACTTTTAAAAAGTAGTCGGGGAAAAATTTATGAACTTTAAAAATGCCTATAAATGTAAACGTTGAGAGAATGCAATAGTGAAGGCAAGCAGAACAAGAAAAAGGGCATCCCAAGACGAATCAATCAAGCCCAAGACCACTGCTAACGAGTACAAGAGGCAGAAGAGACAGAGGGCAAAGGAAGAAGGCACATTCAAGATATGTGGACTCTGTGAGCAGTAGAACGGTGAGACGTGACACAGGAGCCGACTAAAATTGTCTCAAACAGGGAATCCATGTAAATTTACTGTAATCTGTAAGCATACTATGTACTCTGTAAACAATTCCATTCCAGTTTTCATTTATTCCATTCCATTCATTCAATAAAGAAAATAAATTCAGAACGCATCTTCCGTCAAATCCTCCCTCGTTGACAAACGTAATTCCACGTCCATCAATTCTCTAGTGAGCGACTTCTGTTTACTTAATTTTTTGTTCTTCATTCTCTTCTTCTTTTAATATAATTTTTTTCTTTCTCTCCTACCTTTTTAATAAATTTATTTACGTACATATTTTCTTACTTCCTCATTATTTTCTTAGTTATTTAATTATTTTGTTATCCACACCTGTTGAGTAACGTTTAGACGGTCTGACAGCGAAACTAGGTGGCTCGGGTTCGAATCTCGGTCGGGGCAAGTTACCTGGTCGAAGTTTTTCCCTCAACTCAATACGAGCAAATGCTCGGTGCTGGACCCGGACTCATGCATTATCACCTTTATTTCATTCAGACGCTAAATAATCTGATATGTTGATTTAGAGTTGTAGAAAACTCCCCAATTTTTTTTCCTTCATTCTTTATTTAAATTTAAATTTATTTATTTAAATTTAAATTTAAATATACAGAAGAATATAATTACAAACAAACAAGAGAAATAGAAATAAAATAATACAATCAATATAAAAAGAAGATACAGTAGTATTAACAAAATTTGAGACCGAATGAGCAGCGCTCGTGTTCGGTCGCAGTTCAGATATAATATTAATAGGCCTACAAGAGAATATAAAATAAAATAAAATAAAATATGAAGTACAATTAAAATTACAGTTACAGAAATTATATAATACAATATTAATATAAGAGAAATATAGAAAATTAAAAATAATAATAATAAAAATAAATAAGTAAAATAAAATAGGAAACTAAAATTTAAATTACAGCGGCAATGGAATTATATAATATATTATTAACACTAGAGAAGAATAATATCGCACGTGAAAAGTAGGACTAATATATATTTCAAAATTATAGAATACAAATATAATATAGGTTGATTAATTCATACACATAGGCTATAAATTTATTTAATCAAATTGAAGATATTAACACTTTTCTAATTTTCTTGTTATATGTTAGTGGGTTACATGTTAGAAGTTCTGGTTGTAATTTAGTTAAAGCATTGTACAACCGAGGGCCAAATTAATGCTATGCTTTAGATCAGCAGATGTGAGACATTTAGGTTCTATTAATGTTGAATTAATATTTCGTCTTGTGTCATAATTGTGTGTCTGTAATACAAACTTATTACGATTTTAATGATAAAATTTTAACAGCATATACTTATAAATTTGTTCAATATTAAATACATTAAATTCAGAATAAATTAATTTAGTTGGATAATCGAAACGTTTCTTCAAACAAATTTTAATTATTCGTTTTAGTAGTAAATTTAACGGACTAAGATTAATTTTTGTAGTTCCACCCCAAACAATTATACCATATTGAATGATAGACTGAATAATGGCCAAATAAACATTTCGTAGAACTCTAATGGGTAAGTAGCATCGAAGAAAGTGTCACTATAACATGGTCTCTCTCGTTTGGCACTTGCCTTACTACCGAAGACTGACCTATAGTTTCCTGTTTCTCAAGTCAACCAGAAGTTGAAGGTTGAAGGAGACACCCAGCAGTTGCAGAGGTAGGGGTTGCAACTTTCGCCGCCTCCCCCGCCCACGTAACCGCCCTCTGAAACTTGCGCCTCCTTTTTTCGGCTCCCGAGTGTAGCAGCATCTTTCCCTTACCCTTAACGTGAAATTAGGTAAGGTTTTGCTAAACCTCGTGGTAGGAGTCAGTTGGGAGATGGAAGGTAACTTGTTCATCGCTTTCCGTACAGATTAAATTAAATTAAATTAAATTAAATTAATTTAAAATTAAATTATGGTTTATTTAACGACGCTCGCAACTGCCGAGGTTATATCAGCGTCGCCGGTGTGCCGGAATTTTTTCCCGCTGGAGTTCTTTTACATTCCAGTAAATCTACTGACATGAGCCTGTCGCGCCATCGACCTGGGCCGGGATCGAACCCGCGATCTCGAGCACAGAAGGTCAGAGCTATACCGACTGCGTTACACAGTCCGCTTTCCGTACAGATGGGATGTTGAATGTGCACTGAATCAGCAACCTTCTCGGATGCATTGATGTTAGGTCCCATTTCTGGACTCACAGGTAAGTCGACTGCACAGTGTACCGTGCACACGCTCTCTGAAGTGAGAGATGAAGGTGACGTGGAGACACCTATAGATTTGTACGTTAGACAATCAGGTCCCACGAGTATGGGGGAAATTATGTTCTTCAGATAATTTTGAGAAGCTTCTGTCATTCAGTCTGCTCTCGAAAAAGCTGAAAGTTAGAATTTATAAAACAGTTATATTACCAGTTGTTCTGTATGGTTGTGAAACTTGGACTCTCACTTTGAAAGAGGAACAGAGGTTAAGGGTGTTCCAGAATAAGGTGCTTAAACTTTTGATTGCCAATACGTCCATAATCTTTATGATTGAAACTAGTTATATAACCTCAAAAGATTCAGATAGTGTGGTGACCTTCAAAAGACTATACATTTTACAAATGTTTATCACATATTAAAAATGGCTTAGAACGACAACTTATATAATTTTAAATTGGTTTTATACATGTTTTTAACTTAATTCATAATAAGTGCATATGTTTCTTGTTGTATTTGACCTAAGCTCAATTTTTCAATTTATGTCTCTCCAACTGAAGATAATTAAAAAAAAAATTGAAAATATTAGTGGAATTGTAGCCTTGTAGTGTGAAATAACAGAAATAACAGAAAATATTGTTTTTGTATTAATTGATAAGTTGTAGACGGAAACTATAAAACAATTATTGCTATATAAATTCCAACTTACCTAAAATTTTAAACTCAATATGACTTTCAAAAGCATAAAGACCTAATTGAGTACTTTTAATAGTAAAATTATTCTTACTAGAACACAAAAACAATTTTGATTTCGGACATAACAAGTCCTATAATATTTTTAAGTCCCGCGTCTGTCCTTGAAAAGAAACAGTCGTGCCATGGAATTTTCCGTTCAAAACTTCGATTCTCATCATTTAATATTTTATTTATTTATTTATTTATTTATTTATTTATTCATTTATTCATTTATTCATTCATTCATTCATTCATGTATTCATTCATCCATCCATCCATCCATCCATCCATCCATCCATCCATCCATCCATCCACCCATCCATCCATCTATTTATTTATTTACACTTGAGCTACATTAGGCATTGCAGCCTGAAAGAGCAGAAGCTCGTGCTCGGGCGCAGTTCAGATCAGTTATACAAAATATATCACAAAATTAAGAGAGTTCATTGAGCACAATAACATTAATAAATGGTAAAATACATACAGCATGTACTGATAGGGTCTATATACAAATGGAAAATACAAAAGTCCATGAGTATTAGAGTAACAATTTTTAACTCAATTAGCTTAAACAATTAAATAATTAATCTGATTTGTTTCTTAAATCTATGTGTGTTAAGTGTACTTAGCTCAGAGTAAGATCTAATTATTTCATTATATATTTTGGGTCCAAAATTTCTGCTGTGTTTTAAACCAGCAGTTGTGTGGCATTTGGGAATGTTTAGAAAGAAACTGTAGTTTTGTCTCGTATGGTATTCATGAGGATCAAATTTAAATTTATTGTGGTTTTTATGGAAGTAAATGTCGGTTTATAAATTTGTTCAAGATTTGATATACCAAATTCCTGAAAAATTAATTTCGTTGGGTAATTCAAAAGGTTTATATAGACAAATTTTGATAATTCTTTTTTGGAGCAAATTTAAAGGACGGAGAGTCGATTTTGCCATTCCTCCCCAACCTAAAATACCATACTGAATTATTGATTGAAACAGAGCTAAGTACACAGTACGCAGAACATAAACAGGTAAATAAGAGCGTAGAATGGAAAATTTGTGGATTGTTTTACGCAGTCTGTTACACAGGAAGGAGATATGCTTGTCCCATTTTAAATATTGCTCAATAATAATGCCTAAATATTTAACTTGTGAGGATATACTCAAAGCGTTACGTGAGCAAGTAGGTAGGTTACAATCATGTATTGTTATACTTCTATTATTATTATTTTTAGTTGCTCAAGGGAATATACCTAATATAATTAGTTGGAACTATGTTTCGCTTATATCTACAATATCAGAGGAAATAATTATCCGATTCTGCTATTTTAAATTTATAACTATTCGAAATTGCTTTCGCAAATGCGATAAAACGCTTTGAAGTATATTCGAAATGGATTTCTAAACTTTACAACCTGTCGTAGAAGAGGTTTCTTCCACACCCTAATATTGCAAACGTCGCTACACTGTTTTGCTTTCAAGGGACGAATAAAAATAAAATGTATGTGTTGGTGACCCAGTAAATATATACCCTATACCAAAGCCAGTAGTCCATGTTTATCGTTTTCACAAACCAATATGCTCGTCTTATGCCCTGTACTTTGTGTCGTGTTCGATAACTCAACACGGGCGCCGGAAACCTGCGATATAAAATCTAAGAGATTTCTGCTCCAGGCTTTGCTACTGCCGACAATTATTGGACAACTAAACTGATCATAAACTATGTGAGGTGCATTAATAGATGAAATTTCTTCCACTTTCTAAACTTTTAAACTTATGATATTAGTAAATGATGAAATTCTGCCGTTACTTGTTAAAGCATGAAGTTACAGTTTTTAACATACCAGTCCTTAACTGTTTTGTATTAATTTCTATTTTAATTATTCATGTATTTAATTTTCCCTTAGGTTACTTAATTTTTCCCGAAATTATTTTGTATTTTAAATATTAATTGATGTAATTCTCCTTCAGGTTACTTAATTTTTCCCAAAATTATTTTGTATTTTCATTATTAATTGATTTAATTCTCCCTCAGGTTACTTAATTTTTCCCAAATTTATTTTGTATTTTAATTATTAATTGATTTAATTATCCCTCATGTTACTTAATTTTTCCCAAAATTATTTTGTATATTAATTATTAATTGATTTAATTATACCTCAGGTTACTCAATTTTTCCCAAATTTATTTTGTATATTAATTATTAATTGATTTAATTATCCCTCATGTTACTTAATTTTTCTCAAATTTATTTTGTATTTTAATTATTAATTGATTTAATTATCCCTCAGGTTACTTAATTTTTCCCAAATTTATTTTGTATTTTAATTATTAATTGATTTAATTATCCCTCATGTTACTTAATTTTTTCCAAAATTATTTTGTATCTTAATTATTAATTGATTTAATTCTCCCTCAGGTAACTTAATTTTTCCCAAAATTATTTTCTATTTCAATTATTAACTTATTTACTTCTCCCTCAAGTTATTTAATTCTTCACCAAATTATTTTGTATTTCAATTATTAATTGATTTAATTCTCCCTCAGGTTACTTAATTTTTCCCAAAATTATTTTGTAATTTAATTATTAATTGATTTAATTCTCCCTCCGGTTACTTAATTTTTCCCAAAATTCTTTTGTATTTTAATTATTAATTGATTTAATTCTCCCTCCGGTTACTTAATTTTTCCCAAAATTTTTTTTGTAATTTAATTATTGATTGATTTAATTCTCCCTCCGGTTACTTAATTTTTCCCAAAATTATTTTGTAATTTAATTATTAATTAATTTAATTCTCCCTCAGGATACTTAATTTTTCCCAAATTTATTTTATATTTTAATTATTAATTGATTTAATTCTCCCTCAGGTTACTTAATTTATCACAAAATTATTTTGTATTTTAATTATTAATTGATTTAATTCTCCCTCATGTTGCTTAATTTTCCCAAAATTATTTTGTATTTTAATTATTAATTGATTTAATTCTCCCTCAGGTTACTTAATTTTTCCCAAATTTATTTTGTATTTTAATTATTAATTGATTTAATTCTCCCTCATGTTGCTTAATTTTCCCAAAATTATTTTGTATTTTAATTATTAATTGATTTAATTCTCCCTCAGGATACTTAATTTTTCCCAAATTTATTTTGTATTTTAATTATTAATTGATTTAATTCTCCCTCAGGTTACTTAATTTTTCCCAAAATTATTTTGTAATTTAATTATTAATTGATATAATTCTCCCTCCGGTTACTTAATTTTTCCCAAAATTCTTTTGTATTTTAATTATTAATTGATTTAATTCTCCCTCCGGTTACTTAATTTTTCCCAAAATTTTTTTTGTAATTTAATTATTGATTGATTTAATTCTCCCTCCGGTTACTTAATTTTTAACAAAATTATTTTGTAATTTAATTATTAATTAATTTAATTCTCCCTCAGGATACTTAATTTTTCCCAAATTTATTTTATATTTTAATTATTAATTGATTTAATTCTCCCTCAGGTTACTTAATTTATCCCAAAATTATTTTGTATTTTAATTATTAATTGATTTAATTCTCCCTCATGTTGCTTAATTTTCCCAAAATTATTTTGTATTTTAATTATTAATTGATTTAATTCTCCCTCAGGTTACTTAATTTTTCCCAAATTTATTTTGTATTTTAATTATTAATTGATTTAATTCTCCCTCATGTTGCTTAATTTTCCCAAAATTATTTTGTATTTTAATTATTAATTGATTTAATTCTCCCTCAGGATACTTAATTTTTCCCAAATTTATTTTGTATTTTAATTATTAATTGATTTAATTCTCCCTCAGGTTACTTAATTTTTCCCAAATTTATTTTGTATTTTAATTATTAATTGATTTAATTCTCCCTCAGGTTACTTAATTTTTCCCAAAATTATTTTGTATTTTAATTATTAATTGATTTAATTCTCCCTCAGGTTACTTAATTTTTCCCAAATTTATTTTGTATTTTAATTATTAATTGATTTAATTCTCCTCAGGTTACTTAATTTTTCCCAAAATTATTTTGTATTTTAATTATTAGTTGATTTAATTCTCCCTCACGTTACTTAATTATTCCCAAAATTATTTTGTATTTTAATTATTAATTGATTTAATTCTCCCTCAGGCTACTTAATTTTTCCCAAATTTATTTTGTATTTTAATTATTAATTGATTTAATTCTCCCTCATGTTGCTTAATTTTCCCAAAATTATTTTGTATTTTAATTATTAATTGATTTAATTCTCCCTCAGGTTACTTAATTTTTCCCAAATTTATTTTGTATTTTAATTATTAATTGATTTAATTCTCCCTCATGTTGCTTAATTTTCCCAAAATTATTTTGTATTTTAATTATTAATTGATTTAATTCACCCTCAGGATACTTAATTTTTCCCAAATTTATTTTGTATTTTAATTATTAATTGATTTAATTCTCCCTCAGGTTACTTAATTTTTCCCAAATTTATTTTGTATTTTAATTATTAATTGATTTAATTCTCCCTCAGGTTACTTAATTTTTCCCAAAATTATTTTGTATTTTAATTATTAATTGATTTAATTCTCCCTCAGGTTACTTTTTTTTCCCAAATTTATTTTGTATTTTAATTATTAATTGATTTAATTCTCCTCAGGTTACTTAATTTTTCCCAAAATTATTTTGTATTTTAATTATTAATTGATTTAATTCTCCCTCACGTTACTTAATTATTCCCAAAATTATTTTGTATTTTAATTATTAATTGATTTAATTCTCCCTCAGGCTACTTAATTTTTCCCAAATTTATTTTGTATTTTAATTATTAATTGATTTAATTCTCCCTCATGTTGCTTAATTTTCCCAAAATTATTTTGTATTTTAATTATTAATTGATTTAATTCTCCCTCAGGTTACTTAATTCTTCACCAAATTATTTTGTATTTCAATTTTTAATTTATTTAGTTCTCCCTCAGATTACTTAATTCTTCACCAAATTATTTTGTATTTCAATTATTAATTTATTTAATTCTCCTTCAGATTACTTAATTCTTCACCAAATTATTTTGTATTTCATTTATTAATTTATTTAGTTCTCCCTCAGATTACTTAATTCCTCACCTAATTATTTTGTATTTCAATTATTAACTTATTTAGTTCTCCCTCAGATTACTTAATTTTTTCACCAAATTATTTTGTATTTCAATTTTTAATTTATTTAATTCTCCCTCAGATTACTTAATTCTTTACCAAATTATTTTGTATTTTAATTATTAATTTATTTTGTTCTCCCTCAGATTACTTAATTCCTCACCAAAATATTTTGTATTTTAATTATTAACTTATTTGGTTCTCCCTCAGATTACTTAATTCTTCACCAAATTATTTTGTACTTCAATTATTAATTTATTTAGTTCTCCCTCAGATTACTTTATTCTTCACCAAATTATTTTGTATTTTAATTATTAATTTACTTAGTTCTCCCTCAGATTACTTAATTCTTCACCAAATTATTTTTTATTTCAATTATTAATTTATTTAGTTCTCCCTAGATTACTTAATTCTTCACCAAATTATTTTGTATTTCAATTATTAATTTATTTATTTCTCCCTCAGATTACTCAATTCTTCACCAAATTATTTTGTATTTCAATTATTAATTTATTTAGTTCTCCCTCAGGGTACTTAATTCTTCACCAAATTATTTTTTATTTCAATTATTAATTTATTTAGTTCTCCCTAGATTACTTAATTCTTCACCAAATTATTTTGTATTTCAATTATTAACTTATTTATTTCTCCCTCAGATTACTTAATTCTTCACCAAATTATTTTGTATTTCAATTATTAATTTATTTAGTTCTAATTAAGATTAATTAATTCTTCTCAAATTAGTTTGTATTTTAATTATTAATTATTGAATTCTCCCTCTGGTTACTTAATTTTTCCTAAAATTATTTTGTATTGTAATTATTAAATTAATATATTTAATTCACCCTAAGGTAACTTAATTCTTTCCAAAATTATTTTTTATTTGAACTATTAAATCACTTAATTCTATCTCAGGTTAATTCATTCGTCCCAAAATTATGTTGTATTTTAATTATTAATTTATTTAATTTTCCGTGTGGTTACTTAACAATTCTAAACTGAAACCGGACATTTCCTTTAACATAAAATATACACATATTTCCAAATAAGTAAACACTGAACGAAAAAGAAATTAGTACGCGGTTGGAACATCTCTGTTTTCTAGAAAGCTTAATGATTCTTTATGCTTTTCATATGAAATTGTCTGTAAGTATTTAAATAAAACTTCTGAAGTAGTTTGAAGGTAAACACAACAACGGTCCTTTCTTATCATGAGTATGGCACATGTAAGCAGTCGTGAAATATCGGATATACACCCGGTTGAAAGTATCAAAATCTTCTTCACAACTCAGTTACCGTAAAGTCCTGAAATCCGATGTAATAATTTCAGGCATTCATAATAAGTACGCTATTTGTTTCTTTCTCGGGTTCCTCTCTTTATTTTTGTTATGCGTACGAATTCACGTATCTTTGAATAATGGGGAACACTGTTTCTTTGAGCTTTTTCCTTTGATATTTACACTTCTCCCCCTCTCGACACAGATTAGCATCCATGAAGGGTGTACTCATCTTTCTCCTTTAAGTACTACTTGTTATGAATATTTGTTCTCCTTTCACCCTTTTAACGCGAAGTTTTCCTATGTTTTCATTAATTCGACAAAGTAGATTCAAGCTATATCTCGCACACTATATGAAATTCATTTCAATTAAGTTCATAGCCACCGACGTAGCTCAGTCGGCTAAGGCGCTTGCCTGCCGATCAGGAGGTTCGATTCCCGCTTGGGTTGATTATCTGGTTGGGTTTTTCCGAGGTTCTTCCCTATCGTAAGGCAAATGTCAGGTAATCTATGGCGAACCCTCGGTCTCATCTCGCCAAATATCATCGCGATATCACCAATTCAATCGAGCTAAATAACCTCGTTGTTGCTACAGCGTCGTTAAATAACCAAACTCATATAAGAAATTACAGAGGGTCGTACTGAAAGTCATGAGTAATACATTGCTATAATTTAAATTTCAACACTGTAACAAAAACGATTATATGATCATAATCTACAGACTTTACACTATGTATTGACATATTGTGACGTCATTAACTTCTACCATGTGACACAGGCAATGTTTGCAAAATGGTCGACAACGATGGTTCGTTTCGACAGGTTGCTGTCATTAAATTCCTTCTTAGTGAAGAAAAATCTGCTGCTGAAATTCACCTCAGACTTGCCTGCCTGTCTGAAGTTGCGCTCGGGCGCGGGTTCGATCCCCGCTTGGACTGATTATCTGGTTGCGTTTTTTCTGAGGTTTTCCCCAACCGTAAGGTGAATGCCAGGTAATTTATGGCGAATCCTCGGCCTCATCTCGCCTAATACCATCTCGCTATCACCAATCTCATCGACGCTAAATAACCTAGTAGTTGGCACAGCGTCGTTAAATAACCAACTAAAAAAACTTTAATGTAAACTATATTCTGAAACAGTATACAGGGTATTTCCTGGCTAGTGTTACAAACTTTCAGAGATGATGGCGAAGGGCACATGTATCAATTTGAGGTAAGGAACCTTGGTCCGGAAATCACTGAATCGAAAGTTATAAGCAAAAATAGTTGTGTGGAAATTAAATAATTTTATTCCTCTGTACACCTTATTTATGTGTATTTATCTGTACATCTTATACATACTGTATTCATCTGACGTTGTTTACGTTGTCAACTTACAGTATTCCATTCAGTGCGCTGTCTGAGGGATGGGGACAGGAAACCACACTAAAGCAATGCAGATAGCGTAATGTGTAACGGACATGGTCGGTCCTGATATGCACGTCTGTAGACAGCAGTGTATGTATACAAGTTGCAGTGTCCAGTCGATCAGTCCTAGTGAAATGGAGGAGTACACGAGAGCGGAAAATTGATTTTCGAATACAGATGCGCCAATGGGAACAGCAGACCAGCTCACAGACTGTATCGAACAAGTACCCACGTAGGAGACATCCGGCCCATACCATCTTTCCACGACTGTTCCAAAGGTTAAGGCAAGGAGGACACGTGGTGCCAAATTGCAATTCCATTTCCACATAACTATTTTTGCTTATAACTTTCGACTCAGTAATTTCCGGACCAGGGTTCCTTATCTCTAATTGATACATGTGCCCTTCGCCATCATCCCTGAAAGTTTGTAACACCAGCCAGGAAACACTCTGTATATAGTGTCGTCGATAAACTGACACGTAAAGTTTAATATTTGTGAAGCAAAACATAGCCATGGAAATATTACGATTCTTTCCCAATATAAATGGTTGTTTGGAACTCACTGTAAGATTGAATGCCGTGGACGTTCATAAATTTTGTTATGATGTGTTGTCTTAGACGAGACGGTGCGTCGTGGTGGTTTCACATCATGAGATCGTACTTACTTACTTACTGGCTTTTAAGGATCCCTGGAGGTTCATTGCCGCCCTCACATAAGCCCGCCATCGGTCCCTATCCTGAGCAACACCAATCCAGTCTCTATCATCATATCCCACCTCCCTCAAATCCATTTTAATATTATCTTCCCATCTACGTCTCGGCCTTCCCAAAGGTCTTTTTCCCTCCGGCCTCCCAACTAACACTCTATATGCATTTCTGGATTCGCCCATACGTGCTACATTTCCTGCCCATCTCAAACGTCTGGATTTTATGTTCCTAATTATGTCAGGTGAAGTAGACAATGCGTGCAGCTCTGCGTTGTGTAACTTTCTCCATTCTCCTGTAACTTCATCCCTCTTAGCCCCAAATATTTACCTAATCGCCTTATTCTCAAACACCCTTGATCTCTGTTCCTCTCTCAAAGTGAGTGTCCAAGCTTCACAACCATAAAGAACAACCGGTAATATAACTGTTTTATAAATTCTAACTTTCAGACTTTTTGACACAAGACTAGATAACAAAAGCTTCTCAACCGAATAATAACAGGTATTTCCCATATTTATTCTGCGTTTAATTTCCTCCCGAGTGTCATTTATATTTGTTACTGTTGCTCCAAGATATTTCAATTTTTCCACCTATTCGAAGGATAAATGTCCAATTTTTATAGTTCCATTTCGTACAATATTCTGGTCACGAGACATAATCATATACTTAGTCTTTTCGGGATTTACTTCCAACCCTATCCCTACTTGCTTCAACTAGAATTTCCGCGTTTTCCCTAATCGTTTGTGGATTTTCTCCTAACATATTCACGTCATCCGGATAGACAAGAAGCTGATGTAACCCGTTCAATTCCAAACCCTGCCTATTATCCTGAACTTTCCTAACGGCATATTCTAGAGCAAAGTTAAAAAATAAAGGTGATAGTGCATCTCCCTGTTTTAGCCCGCCTGTGAATTAGAAAAGCATCAGATAGAAACTGGCCTATACGGACTCTGCTGTAAGTTTCACTAAGACACATTTTAATTAATCGAACTAGTTTCTTGGGAATTCCAAATTCAATAAGAATATTATACAAAACTTCTCTCTTAACCGAGTCATACGCCTTTTTGAAATCTATGAATAACTGATGTACTGTACCCTTATACTCCCATTTTTTCTTGAATATTTGTCGAATACATAAAATCTAATCAATAGTCGATCAATTACGCCTAAAACCACACTGATGATCCCCAATAATTTCATCTACATATGGAGTTAATCTTCTCAAAAGGATATTCGACAAAATTTTGTACGACGTCAACAAAAGTGATATTCCTCGAAAGTTACTACAGTTAGTCTTGTCCCTCTTCTTAAAAATAGGTACAATTATGGACTCCTTCCATTGTTCTGGTACAATTTCCTTTGCCCAAATTGCGAGTACATGTTTATAAATTTCGCTAGATAATGTCCTTCCATCCTCTTGTATTAATTGTGCTGGAATTTGATCAATACCTGGAGAATTGTACTTTTTCAGATTTTCTATCGCAATTCGTGAGTTCGTTAATATGTAGGTAAAGAAATAAGGATTTTTCGAACATCCTGATAGAGGATAAAATTCCTAAAATAAATATGAAAAAAAAGTTATTTGCTTTCTCATTATGTAAAGTATACAAAAGTTAGTCATTGGTATTGTGTGAAATTTGTTTTCCTATGTATCTTTCTTGTGATTTTATTCACTATAGACTAGAGACGTTACCCAGTGCTCGACATTGTTAAAAATTCCTAACTTCGCGACTGGGACGGGTGAAGTAAAGTCATAAATCGTTTACAGAGGAAATAAACTCGACGGAAATTGACAAGCGACCAGAAGTCTGATAAAGTTGGTGCTTACTTTTAACGACGGGTCGTTACTTACAGTCTCTTTCAAAATTCTTGAAATTGCATTAAATCTTTTTATCTTTTAGCTATCACTTAATGTCATTTTGTGAGGATGAGCTGCTGACTTAATCACAAAGATATTTTCTTTATCCATCGCCACTATAAGAGTTGCCCGCAGAAATCTTATTATGTGGTCCAATTTCTCTTCTATGCAACTCTCTCTTCCGCCCATTGGCTTCATCACAGAACCTTATTAATTAGATATACGAAGACAGACTTAATTTCCTCCAAGAGATCTCAAACTAAAACGAGTAAAATCTAATCTCATACTACTCAGTAGTCATTAGAGTCGCAGTTTTGATATTAGATAGAACGCAATGACGTTCGTGTCGTTATGAAAAGTTTTTCCTGAACATAGTCTCAGTAAAGAGTGCAGTGTATGCTCCAAATACATTTACATTACCAATTTTCCAAGCATTTTCTTGTCTCCCAATGGTGGCCTACTTCATCCAGCCCAGGATACACTACAGTTGATCGACTTAATTGTCTGCCCTCTTTTTCTACTTCATTTCCTAACTTTTTCGACATTTCTTCCAACATACTGTATTACAATCTTCACGGTGAAATTTCTTTGGAAGTCCTAGAAGAGTTATACCATTACTGATACTTCACCATCACCACCATCATCATCTTCTTCTTCATCTTCATTTGGCGTTTGTTTCTCGTCTCGGTTTTTTTCCCCTTCTGTTTCCTCTTCATTTTAGTTGCATTTTCTTCCTTCGCTTGTGACGATGTAGTGTATAGTTCCTGTAGCTCAGTCGGTAGAGCAATCGTGCGCTAAGCGAAGGGTCCTGGGATCGATACCCGGTCCCAGAACAATTTTTCCCTTGAAATTATTCAAGCCTACTTCACAGGGAGCTTCTACCTGAAAGCCAGATTTGTATAATTTTATTTTATTTATTTTGATTAATTTATTTTTTTGTTTTTATGTTATTAATTTCTCTATAGGAGGCATTTTTGAACTCGTCTTAATGTGTGTAATCAATGTAACATGATTAAAGTATGTAGTGTTATTTGAAAAATTTATGACGTCAAGTGTATCTTGTACCATAATGTAGTTACATGCACCAACGCTCCACACTCATGTTAGCCCCTCGTTCTAACATAACCCTCAAAAACAAAAATCCAATATCTATCCAAAAAAAAAAAGTTATAATAAGTGCACAAGATAAATGGGACACTCTGTATAATATATATATATATATATATATATATATATATATATGAGACCTAGTCCTTCACATTCAAGTCCACACCTGTGGAGTAACGGTCAGCGCGTTTGGCCGCGAAACCAGGTGGCCCGGGTTCGAATCCCGGTCGGGGCAAGTTACCTGGTTGAGATTTTTTCCAGGGTTTTCCCTGAACCCAATACGAGCAAATGCTGGGTAACTTTCGGTGCTGGACCCCGGACTCATTTTACCGGCACTATCACCTTCATTTCATTCAGGCGCTAAGTAACCTAGATGTTGATACAGCGTCGTAAAATAACCCAATAAAATAAATTCACACTCGACATAACATAGACAATTATCCATTAGTAGCCAACATACATGATCATGAAATTAGAAATAGTGGACAAATTAATTAATATTCGGTATTGTAGGTTACATAAGACTAGTACAAATTTTTCTGTCATGGGGATGAGATTATATAATAAGCTTCCCAGTGAATATTATAAGTTACCAACCAATTGTTTCAAAACTCGATTTTATAATTGGCCTCTAATTAATCCTTCCTACTCTGTAGATGAGATTTTTAACATATATTCAAGTGAAATTGTTCTTTTAATAAATTAAGTTATTTACTTACTTACTTATTGGCTTTTAAGGAACCCGGAGGTTCATTGCCGCCCTCACATAAGCCCGCCATTGGTCCCTATCCTGAGCAAGATTAATCCATTCTCTATCATCATATCCCACCTCCCTCATATCCATTTTAATATCTTCCCATCTACGTCTCGGCCTCCCTAAAGGTCTTTTCCCTCCGGCCTCCCAACTAACACTTTATATGCATTTCTTGGATTCGCAGTGAAGTTATCTATCTACATTTAGTTACAAACAATATATTAAGAGTGAAGTGTTTTCATTCATTTTTATAGTTAGAAAATATTTTGTGTTTTCATTGTTCTAATTAAACTTTCCTGTTTTGAATTATATGTATTTGTGCTAGGTTTTTTTTCGCCTTCTGTATTTGTGACGAAGTCTATCACTGTTTGCCTAATGACTTAATAAATTGAATTCAATTGAATTGAACACACGAATTACTTTTCTTTAATAATGAATCTCCATGTGTAAAGCTATGGCGATGTCTTCGTTAAAATAAAACAGTAAACGAATAATAAGGGGCCGTCAGATAAGGATGAAGGTTGTTTTTATACGACTCCATCAAGTTCTACACCTTATCGAGCAGAGTCCGCTATTTGCAAGTAAATCGTTGCTGGCGCTATGGTGCTGCCCCAGGGCACATTTTGTTCGAGATATAAATTCGACACGAGCGAGAATGCCAGCAACTTTCTTCAGAGGAACCTGCCGTACTCGAAGCTCTAGCTTACAGAGTTAAATTTTTCACTAAGTTCAAAATAATTAAAACTTCATTCTACAGTCAAAAACTTTAACGAAGTTTGTACCCTTCAGACTTAATTTGAACACAGTAACTTTCTTAGTAACCTACCATTGCTATTACAGAGTTATGGCGAGTATGTAATGAAATTTAATATTTTAGTAATATGAAGCCTGCCATTCTGATAATACTGTGCTGGTAATTATTTAATATTTTTTCATTCTTCCAATTCGAACAGCACCTTACTTGAACCAAACAGTTATTCATCACTTTATTCTAGATTTACCTAACTCTGTCCAAATAATTAAATTAACTACATTTACTCTCAACATAGAATACTTTCGGACATTAAATTATTTTATCCCAATTTAGGTAAATCATTTTTCTACAGTAATCTCACTAGACGTGTTGATTTATCTGTAGTAATATCACGAGAGTTCTGAGATTTGCCGATAAATCCACGAGCGAAGCGAGGACTATTTTGTGAATAAAATAAAAATCTATATAATATATCCCTAAAATTCGATCACAAAATGTTAATAATTGTTTATTAACGAATACTTAACCTATTCAGACATTGTGAAGTTGAAATACTCGTAGATGAATATCGATTATTGCAATAAAGACATTCTATGTTAATATTCAGTATTGCCAATTGCGAAAAGCGAAATACAGGTTTAACAATGTTAATTACATGTACTGCACTTTTCTCTTATTATAACATAAATACATTTTCATTATCTCCCGAAATCATAATTTAATTTAACAGTAACAGTGGGGACAGCCATATACCAATGCTTATGTATTCACAGCGAGACATGTTGCTACACAGTGAAGCCATCTCTGTATAGATATGCCTAATTAAAACACGGATTTTATTACGCCATAAAGAAGGCAGTTTGATGAAAAGACCTTATTCTTACTATGCAAGGTCATTGGGTTTGATATGCGATGATGTTACATAAATTTGAACATCTGACTTTCTATTAATTGTTTAATTTCATTCACAAAATACAAATTTTATAGGCTACTTATAGGTTATGTTACCTGTGGGAGCAGGACCAATGTCAGCTGTGCCTTATTTCGACCGTTACAATCAGTGCTACACGAAAGCATTTTTTATAGCTCGACAAACGCATTCTCGCTGTAGTGTGTAACGGAACTAAAGCTGCATCTACACAGTTCAATATTCCAATCGCGTATGCGTGCAATCTGGGAAGAATATTGAAAGAATCAAGTTTAAAAGGTACGTTCAATTAAGATGCATAAAGATTTTGTGTCTACATGGTGCGCCGTTTTGAACGTCGTCTTCACTGCGTAAATATATGAATTAATATTAAATATCAATCTTTCATCCATTGCTTTAAAGTTGAAAGAGAAGTTTAACCGTGTAGTTGCATCTTAATATATTCATGATCATCGATTTACGGGGAAACAGTTGGCAACAACGACTAAACATAAGAACGACCATGCGATAAATTGATAGCGATAAATCCTGCTGCAAAAATTATCGCAAATATGACTGTGATTGATTCGAACTCAAAATTTCATTACACTTCATTTGTCGAAAATGGAATGATGTCATTTAAACGAAATAGTCAAAGTAATCTCACTAGAGGCGTTGATTTATCTGTAGTAATGTCACGAGAGGTCTGAGATCTCCCGATAAATCCACGAGCGAAGCGAGTGGATTTATCTGGGAAATCTCAGACCTCGAGTGATATTTATTAGGACTATTTCGTGAATAAAATAAAAATTTAAATAATATACCCCTAAAATTCGATCACAAAATGTTAATAATTGTATATTAACGAATACTTAACGTATTCAGACATTGTGAAGTTGAAATACTCGTAGATGAATATGGATTATTGCAATAAAGAAATTCGATGTTATTAAGTAATGCCAATTGCGAAAAGCGAAATACAGGTTTAACAATGTTAATTACATGTACTTTTTTTTCCTCTTATTATTATAACAACATAAATACATTTTCATTATCTGTTGAAATCATAATTTAATTTAACAGTAACAGTGGGGACAGCTATATACTGTGCGTTTTTTTTTAAAAGCGCTTCAGTAAAGCGCTTCATGCCTTTCCTGCAGCAAAATGAGGGTCGAAAAAAAAACGCAAGTAGGTCAAACGACTGCAAAATGGTGGACAATTAATATTGGCTTCTATTTCTGCCTTAATAAATTCTACCCTAAAAGAACCAAACATGTTAAATAACTTCGACTTCCATGATAATGACATGGAATTATTATAACTAGACGATTTTGACAATAATAAACGTTGCAAAAGATCAAAACACACAACACAATTACTGTAAATTTTGCAACTCTTCACATTCATAATTTTTATCTTAGTTTTATATTTTATTATTTTTACCACTTTTAAATCATGTCATTTTATTATCTCATATGTGAAGACTTGCATTTATATATATATGTAAATCAATATTTTTGTAATCTATACTTGTATTTTAAGTAAGTGACAATCAAGGCAGTCATACAGAATGTCAATGTGTATCACAGCAATGTTGATTTGTAATGTCTCATTTTGCATGCCACTAAGTATGTTTTGTATTTGTAGATATTATGTAGAGAGCATTGATATTGCTGAAATGTACCTCGTATCTGATGATGTTGGCGTAGACCAACGAAAACGTTCATACGTCTTTTAAATATGTAATGTAAAGGTGTAGCACCTTAAACATATGCTGTGAAGTCAGTGACTGAAATAAATACTTTTAAAATAACCTGGTAGAGATAAGGCCATCAGGTCTTCTCTTCCCTTCTACCTTTAAACTGTGTTAGATAACGGAGAATGAACACTGCTATTTTTATGTGGAACAAAATCTTGAACAATTTAAAATAAAATCTCAACCTAATTTTAATTAAATGTAGAGAGGACACAGGCAATAAGACACACTTCTTTCAAACTAAATGGATAAGATTAAGACATATTTCTACACTCCCAGTTAAATTGAATATTATAGAGATCGTGAACAATAATGATGCATATTTCACGTTATAAAACAAAATTTTAAAACATTTAAATCTCTAAAGGGAAAAATAAAAATACGGTAAGTTTATTTCAAGTTGAAGTAACGAACAAAACTGAAAAAAGTAATATTATGAAACAAATGTTTAATGTAATATTTTATTGAAGTTTCATTCCTTATATGAATGTAATAATTCTATAACATTATAAATTAGTTTCATACGCTGCTTTTTGCATGAAAGTATTATAAAAGAAAATTAATAAAGTAATAACATGACAAATTGTTGCAGGAAGGAATTTGAACCCCCCCCCCCCCGTCTTAAATATTCAGTATCCATCCCAACAGGTGGCTTCTCTGTTAAGTATAAATTTTATTAATAATGAACACAATAACAATAACAGGTTTTAAATGCTGACTGTAGGAGAGTAATACATCTTAAACAGCTTCTTTCTGACGTCAAGAGCAAGCTGTGAGCACATCTCCGTACAAGAATTTCCACAAATCTGTTCCTGAAACGAAATACCTTGATAAAAAATTCTACGATAAATTATAATGGCAAAACACAACACAGGCCGACCAACACTAGGTAAAGTGTAAATTAAAATACAACTAATAAAATACTGCAAAAATAACAGACAGGAACTTACATTACTTGGGGGATCTTTCGCACTAACATGCGACTTCGTGTTCCTTGTTGTATACTCAAGACCACTAGGCCTATCTCTCAGCGACTTTCGTGGCACATCTTTCCACTTATTAATGTTAATTTATCCGGATACTTTTTTCTAGATTTATTTAGCCGGTCAATATCTACCGTAGAAATCGTCAGTGTCTTGCAGTCGTCCATTTTACGTAATAGATCAACCGAAACCTGATACACAGATTTATTTTGATGTACCGAAGTACATATGATATTTCCATGCAGATATTCTGCGTCATCACATGATGAAAGAGTGATGGAACGGAGAAAAATTCTCTCCGGCGCCGGGACTTGAACCCGGGTTTTCAGCTCTACGTGCTGATGCTTTATCCACTAAGCCACGCCGGATACAATCCCGACGCCGTTTAGAATCGTCTCAGAATAAGCTCCATCTCTCTTGGGTTCCCTCTGGTGGCCGCCCTCTGCACTACGTCATAGATGTCTATGAACGCAGGACCGAAGTCCATACATGTGTTGAGGTGCACTCAGATGAGTGACTGATTGGCCGGGATCCGACGGTATGGGCGCCGTCTTAAACCACAAAGTGATTTAGTGGATAAAGCATCAGCACGTAGAGCTGAAAACCCGGGTTCAAGTCCCGGCGCCGGAGAGAATTTTTCTCCGTTCCATCACTCTTTCATCATGTGATGACGCAGAATATCTGCATGGAAATATCATATGTACTTCGGTACATCAAAATAAATATGATATGCGTAATAAATCACTTTGTGATTTAAGACGGCGCCCATACCGTCGGATCCCGGCCAATCAGTCACTCATCTGAGTGCACCTCAACACATGTATGGACTTCGGTCCTGCGTTCATAGATATCTATGACGTAGTGTAGAGGGCGGACACCAGAGGGAACCCCAGAGATGGAGCTTAATCTGAGACGATTCTAAACGGCGTCGGGATTGTATCCGGCGTGGCTTAGTGGATAAAGCATCAGCACGTAGAGCTGAAAACCCGGGTTCAAGTCCCGGCGCCGGAGAGAATTTTTCTCCGTTCCATCACTCTTTCATCATCTGATACACAGAGTTCAAGTAATACCCAGTATTCTTAAAGAGAACGAACTCCCGTGCAATAACTCCCGATACGATGTAAACAACTGGATACGCTAGAAGTGACTAGTGACATAGACCGTTGATCCATCCAAGAAATTCATGGCCATGGATGGGCAACTCGTGCTCACAAAGTGCTAAAAACCTTGAAAGAGAGAAAGACAGACGGAGCCAGCCGCAGCAGTTACAAGTTGTTTGTAGATTAGCTGCAAAAGCAGTTCACTGCCAGGGTGCGCTCTGGCTGCTCATGCAGGTGGTCGTGATATCTACTCCATGATTTGAATTTCAGAATGACGCATGGTACAATAATTATAGTAATTTTAGACAGACTGTACCTAAGCACACATAACAACATTATGTTATTTCCTAGCTTTGTAAATTAGTTTAGTACTGGAAACACAAAATGAATACAACCTTTTCAAGATACAACAAACATAGCTGCAACACTTATTTATTATTATGCCATTTGTTAATATTTATTATATGTCTTATTTGAAACAAAGAACGCGAGAATTTACAAGTCCCTATACATTAAAGAGTATTCCTCTGTTCTCAGAAATGTAATAGTCTATATTCGCAAAAAAACACAAATTCAAGGAAGTATTTTTCACATTTCACGGCAGATGAAATAAACTTACTTCTAAGCTCTTTCTGTACATTGAGAGCTTTTATACTTCTTTGTTGTATTAAACTCTGACTCAAGTAGGGGAAACTCGGTAAATTTAGCAATATGGGAAATTTGGCAATATTCTTGTACCTCTTTTATTGCCAAATTTCCTCCAGAGTTTTAAGACGTTCAATGACACCTTCATAGAGTGCAACATCTGACTGTACTTTAGTTTTCGTTTCATTCGAATCCGCGCATTATAGTGGCACATATTGTTACTAATAGAAAGAAGTGTTGAATACTTCCTGTTGACGTGGTGGTTGTGTGGACGTGTGTAAACAAAGACGGAAAGAAAGTGTTCTTCATTACCTACGTATGTTTGTGCATTACATATCAAAAGCTGATATTCCATACTATAAGGTAAGCCATTTATATAATTAATATTTTCTGTTAATAACTCATCAGGCCTTAGCTCGTTTTATGTTCTTCTTAGCAAAAAATGTTTTCTCCAGGGTAGTGTGAATTAGCCATTTTCCTTTATAATGATATATTGCTGCTCTCTTTGAACAAGAATGTGTACTGGATGGTAAAATTTAAGAGTAGGGACATATGAGGGATTTTTACAGTCTTCAATGCAGCACTATGTGTGGTGTGTTGCAGATATGCCAAGGGAACGAGGACATTATTCTGAAAAATATTCCAAAGATGATTTGCGGACTGCGGTTGAGAGTGTTTTGAAAGATAGATCGTCGACTTATAGCCTAAGGCTTCTAAGAAGTACAATGTGCCCTTTAACAACTTAAAGAGGTTTTTGTATGCATCCTCAGGGCCCGATGACGTTGTCATTCCCAAGAAAGGAAGAAACAAAGCTCTACGAGGAAGATCAAAAACTGGTGACATATGTAATCAAAATGCAAGAACTTGGGTTTGGGCTATCGGCAAAAGAAATTATAAGACAACCCTTCAATATAGTTAATAAGAGTGGTCGGAAAAATCGATTCAATTATTTTTTTTTGTTTTGCTTTTGTTTTGTGTTTATGATGTTTAGTGACTTCTTGTCCGAGTAAATTAAGTCTTATAAACCTTGTACCACTTTTTTATTTTGAAAAATTTACTTTTTAATCCTGTTGCCAAATTACCCCTGTACTATTGCCAATTTATCCTGATGAAGTACCAAATATGGAAACATGTAATTTGTTATTTATTAGTGTGATATGTGTAAAGTAATTTAGAATTGTAGAATTTTCTTTCAGAGGTTTATTGGGATTTAATGTCTAAACACATTCCATAATAGAGGAATATTTAATTTCAGAATATGTAACTACAAACTGTGTCAAAATACAAATATTGCCAAATTGGACAAGTCTCCCCTACATACAGTAGGCCTATATGTATAGGGAAGCAAAGAGTATATTTGGAAATTCTGACTTAGGCAGCATTACGAACAGTTCGATTCCTGATTTCGCTGGAATCTGAGTGGCGTGCTGTTCTGTAGATTTTTCAATTCAAGCTATAAACTTTCAGGATCTTCTATCGGCTGTAAGCCATAAAAATTTCAGGAAAACCTGGATTCCTTGTCAATTGTCACTGTTTCTCCAAACTTACTCCCACCACTGAATTCTGCTTTAGGTATTGAAGTAGGGTCTTATATTTGATGAGAAGATTTTCTTATCGCTCTTCAAGATAGTTTATAGTCAAAGAAAGTGAAGTTGTCTATGTTCTACATGATATTGCTACATTTAAAATTTATCCATAAATGGTCTTAGCTAGTCGATGATATGTCGTGCAATTCTGTAACTCGCACGCACAACGTTCTAACGATATTTGATATCAGTCTCACCTTGTTGACATTCCATTTTTATCTTTAGCTGTTCTAAAGTAGATATAGACAGTATTTCTTTACTAAAACCTTGACTGTGTTTATTTATAACATAAAATGTCATGCGTAAGAAAGTTAATAGAACATAATACAAGCTTTACTTCCTTTCTTAATAAAAAATCTTTCTCTTTCGACTCATCACTAAAAGGAAATGATCTGGGGATTATATTGTTTTTCACTTAAAACGAGCCGCTACTTACTGCAGACGCGAGCAAACTTGTTTACAGACACTACAGTCGAGCCGTTCTTATTTCCGGCGTGGCCACGCCTTCTCGACTTTTGGCGCGACGAAGGCAGGCAATAGCGGTGTTGCTAAATCTCTGTCAAGCCAGTAGTGAACTAACGCGGTTCTAATAGCTTGTTATCGAACAATCAGTCGGTATTGCAGTGTTATTGTTGTTAGTGCTGTGTTATCGCTGAGTTTTCAGCATCATAATGCCGCGGAGGAGTCGGAAGACCATCAATTCGCAAAGCAGAGAAGTGATTCTTAGCGTTAGAGATTATTTCGAAAATGAACGTGAAAATAAGGGTAGTTTATTGCCTTTAATGCAAGTGGTGCAAAGAACAGGTGATGCGTGTGATGTGAACAAGTTCACGGTTTCTCAAATAACGACAGAGAAGTACGGAAATCCGGCAAAGAAGAAAATAAACTGAGAACTATGGCTGCGGCAGTACTAACAATGATTGTAGCGTCTAGGCGTAGCACCTCTAAATTGAACAATACCGTTAGGCAAGATTATTCGTGTAATTTTTTTATGTAGCAATGACTTATCATGACAAAATTTTTAATACTAATATATTTTACTTAATTTACAGGTTGTGTGATTTTAGTTATTCATTCACGTAAAAAAAGTTTATTCATTATATTTTACAACTTTCTCCCATTTTAGTAATTTCTAATATTGTTTCTTTATTTACGAAAATCGTTACTTCAAATGTTCGGAAAAAAAATTATAGCACAACATGGTAAGTCTTCTGTGTCCTGGGATGGTAGGATCAACAATAACAATAATATATAATATTATGTATTCATATATTACTAATTATTTATCGTAGGAAATAATTTTTCGTTCGATGTTTAAGAGTAGACATGTGCTAAAACTTCGTTAAGACTACAAGGGTAGACTTGACAACACAGTAACATCCACCGTGAGCGGGAAGCGATATGTCGTCTGCATAACCTTGACGACAACCACTGCCAGTGAAGCAACGTGTCAGCTGATCAGAAGCTATCGTGTGATTTGCTGCCGGAAATAAGAACGGCTCGACTGTACAGTACAGAGTCCGTTCTACCTGGATTGAGGTTGTGTTCACACTTCGAGAGCACGAGTTGCCCATTCATGTTCATGGTTGTAACTCGTGTAGAAGCGCCTCTGATACAGATATTGAATAACATTCTTTGTGAAGCTGTGTAAGACTATATATATCATTATTCCATTAAAAATTCGATTTTTAAAAACTGTAACATAGACCGTTATTCGGCCCAAGGCTTGAATTATTGAAATAATCTTGACAGGATGTGAGATAATGCATTGTGTGAAATGTGTAACATATCGTAGAGCCTTGGAGGAATGGGGAATTAGGATGGAAATAGAACTAGAAACTACAGGAATCAATTCGTGTACCGTTGATTGATGTATGAACGCGTGCTGGACATGGAAGACATGACAGTTCAGACTGCATTGTTCCCACGCCAATCAGCTGTACATTGTGATAAGCCATCATATTAAAGGGATTTGTTATGCGACGCTACTCGTTGCAACATTCGGTTTTTCGAAAGCTAATCTTTTCGATGTTATTATTCCTTTCCTCGAATTTCTATCCGATTAAGTTATTATGACATCGTTTTTTCTTTTCGCCAGACTCCATATTTTAGATTTAAGCAAAAGCCCTGATATTGTCGTTACTTTTTTAAAATGTTAGTGCTGTATTTTGTTTATATTCTAATTGAGGTAGTACAAAGTAACAGATAAACAATACCATAAAACGCTACTTAACCCTGACTGCATACCCTTTTTTTTATAGCTTTGGTTATACAGGGTGTTAAAAATAACGTTTACAACGTTTCAAGGATGATAGAGGAGGTAAAAACAAATATATTTTGTAAGTGACAAAACTTTGGCACTACAATAAATGCGAAGCAATGATATTTACTTTGTGTCGTCCTGCTAATCCTCCATGCATAAATCTTTCAACCAACGTGATACCGTGGAAACCAAAGGATGAAGCTGTAAAATATCTTGGAGTGCACTTAGATCGCCGTCTGTCATGGAAACATCACATCAACAACAAACTTAAATTGGCCTACTCAAGACTCGCTAAATTATATCCGCTCCTCAACAAGAAATCATCTCTAAAGCTACAAAATTGCATGCTACTTTACACATCTCTATTACGACCTCTACTGCTTTATGCCTGTCCTGTCTGGGGAGGAGCTGCAATAAGTGAAATTAAACACATCCAGTCATTTCAAAATAAAGTCCTACGAATTTCACTCAATTCTCCTTGGTTTGTCCGTAACAGCCAACTACACAGAGAAACTGGTATTGACACAATCAAACAGTTTATTCATTCACAAGCTAAGAAGTTCTATAACAACCTAGAAAACGTTCCAGGGGCCATCCACTACCCTCTCGGAAGGAAGTCCACATTTCCCACCAGAATCAAGAGCCGAATTCCAATGGACCTCATATTATAATCAAAATTTATCATCACACCAACCCATGTAAATAATTATTTATTAACAATTATTTGTCCACACCTGTGGAGTAACGGTTAGTACGTCTAGCCGCGAAACCAGGTGGCCCGGGTTCGATTCCCGGTCGGGGAAAGTTACCTGGTTGAGGTTTTTTCCGGGGTTTTCCCTCAACCCAATATGAGCAAATGCTGGGTAACTTTCGGTGTTGGACCCCGGACTCATTTCACCGGCATTGTCACCTTCATCTCATTCAGACGCTAAACAACCTAGATGTTGATAAAGCATCGTAAAATAACCTACTTAAAAAAACATTATTTTTGTTCATTGAGGAGCCCAATCTAGGCTGCCCTCAATTCAGTGTCATGTATTGTATTTATATTTTATTTAGAAATGATCTGTATAGCGCTAAATGCGCTGATCGATCAATAAATTATTAAAAAAATAACTTTGGCAGCTGCGCCGTTTATTGTGTACGTAAGTGTTAGTATAATCCATAAAGAACAAGACCAATTGTCGTTTTAGAGGTAGTGTTCAAACTGCCGTCCATTGAAGGCATTGCACAACTGGTACCTTCGTACTATGGAGTGTTGCAACGCTCAAAAAGGCCAACATTGTCTCTAATGACATGTGCAGCTTCAACAACGCGAACAACTAAGTCTTCTGCCGTATCGATCGGTGTCTCATACGCAAAAAGTTTCACGAGTCCCCACAAAAAGAAATTCAGTGGGGTTAGGTCCGGTGATCGAGTTGGCCACGGTACCGGCCCACCGCTGCCAATCCAACGATCGGGGAATATAGCATTTAGGTGGTTCCTGACACGACGATCAAAATGTGGAGGGGCACCGTCATGCTGAAACCATATTCGTTCTCTGATCTTCAATGGGATATTTTCTAAAAGTTCTGGTAGGACGTCGCGTATAAAAACAAAAATAATTACCACCACGGAGACTGTTAGGCAGCAGATAAGGCCCTACAAGATGGTCGTGCACAAACAGAACTAATCAGTGTGTGTTGTGACGGAAGTCAAGTCATCTATCCTTCAGACCATCTAGCGGCAAAACAGCGCATCTGCTGAAGTTTTTTCACTTAAAACAGAAGTTTGTTTTTACCTCCTCTATCATCCCTGAAACGTTGTAAACATTATTTTTAACACCCTGTATAGTAGAGTGGAGTTAATCTATACATGAAATTGTTTTTTATCTGTTTTCTAAATGTAATAGTTTCAAAAATCTGTATTTTCACTTATCTTAGGAATATGAAAAATATGGAGTTTCTATATTTAATTTCTGAGGTGCCCCAAGGACTTTGAAGTTTCTTAAATTGATATTTTTTTGCCTCTTTGTATATTTGTTCTATTATTTTGTTTTCATTACATAGCTAATGAATTGCTGTAAAATCGCATATTTAAACTTTATTTGGAAAACTCAGAAATAGAGTCGCAGTATGCAGTATTTTCTAGGGGATCACAAAGGACAAAATATATAGTATTTTACATAAACTATGACAAAAATTCCATTTAGAACATTTTGTAGCATTTCAGGGGTGACTTTAGTACAGGCTTCAATGATACGGTTCTTTAAATGTTCCACATTCTTAATTTTCTCTTCGTCTTATCAGGCTCTTTATGTAACTCGAAAAGAAAAAAAAATCAAGGGGTGTTAAATCTGGAGACCTGGCCGGTCATTCTACTAGTTCAAGTCGACAAATCCAATGTCCAGGGAACTGTTCGTCCAGTCTGCTGCAACATTTCTATGGCTTAACCTACCAGAATGAAGAATGATATCAATTCTTTCCTCTTTCGATAATGTCATCATGAAAATCAAGACATTTGTTATAGGAAAGCTTCAAATAATCACAACAATGCATTGAAACTGTCACAGATTAACCAAACAGTAAAGCAAGAAAATTTAATTGCCAGAATTGCATAAAACACCTTTTTCAAATCCTCCTTAGTACCGTACTATGTTACAAAATATCTGTAGATGCAGTAACTAATGTTTAAAAGACTTTTGGCCGGTTTTTCCAAGTATTGTTAGAAAATTTAACGACTGTTAAACTCTAAACAGTTTGTTAATTAATAAAATTGTATGTTTTCAACACCAGTTTGGTTTAACAGATTGTTAACAGTTTTTTAATTTTAAATGTAGGATTTCGGTCAGTTAACTCGTTTAACAGTTAGTTACATATGGCCGATGTCTCCACAGCTGTTCGAACAGAAGTTGCGAAATTAATATTTTGTGTCTCTGTAGGGAATGTTTAGCATATGACTGGTAATATAACATTTAAAAAATACTTTGGACTGTTTAAATACATCAGTGTTATTTTATTTCTTTCGTATTTCGTATCCATAATAGCAATGAGGAAATATAACCTTACTTTGTAATTATTATTCAGCACGTCACCTACAACTTTCTGTTGTCAACTGTTTGTTTATGGAGCGTGGCCTACCATAACAGGTTGTCATTTTATGCACGTTTCATGACTCACTCTATAATATAGAATTTAAAGATTAATTTTAGCCAATCAAAAATTGTCTTACATGTGTAGAATCATTACCAACTGCTGTTGAGTAGTTAAAATAGTGCTAACAGACGTTATAGTTAAGTGTTGGTTATCTTAAACAAAATTATGTTGAACAAATGGAAAATACATCAACAAAGCGTTAAAAATAAACAGACTGTTAATTTAACATTCGTGAAGCAAAATTAAATATTACTTCGACAAACTGGCCATTAAATTGTTTAACGACACGTTAAAAGTGTTTAAAATTTTTAAAATATTTGTGTCATTATTACAGTTATCTTTAAATAACTTTAAAACGATTAGAGATATCTCAAAATGAATTGCACCATTGTTTTTCTCAGAAAATTTCACATTATTTTGAGTACCTACAAGGCCCCCCTTTCCATTTAAAATTTCAAAGTTGCATTCAAAATGGCGGCTTTTGAGATAGCCGAGGGCTAGAATCGAATGTGTCACTGGTAGAGCATTTGGTCTTACAAATACTGGTAATACATATAGTAATCGAAAATCAAGCATATGGAAGATATTTATGTGGTTCCAGACTTTTGATTCACACTGTAATACCACACAAATTGGTAAATTGGAAATAGCAACGTATTTTATTCGTTCTAAGAATCTCAAATCTGTTATACCTATTCTGTCAATATATTGAATATTGAATGACTATCACTGTTTCTCCATTTGTTATTAAAGGAAAAAATTCTCTCCGAAACTGAGGATCGAACCCGGATCTCTCAGTTCTACGCACTGGGCGGGCTTATGTGAGAGCGGCAATGAACCTTCGGGTTCTCTAAAAACCATTTATAAGAAAGTAAGTAAATAATGTAAGCCCACAATAATGTAATACCTTATGTATTTCCTTCAACGTAACTTCTTTCTTACACAGAAGTACACATTACAGTTCCTTCTTGTTACTTGTTCAATCCGATAAGAAAGTTGTTCAAATTAGATCAAGTATACCAAGAGATAAAGTATTTTTGTCGCTAGTCATGAACATTTACGAAGTAGGAATATCGCGTGACCTCTTCTGCCCTTTGCTTAATGCAGTAGCGTCTTCCTGTTGAAATTGAGCTGAGGTATTTCAGCGTGAGATGGAAGAGCCTCGCTTCAATCCAATAAGTCCTGTTTCATTCTCTTGAAATAAACTAGAGAACGGATCTACCTCTTTCACCCCAACAACAAAAACTCTTTCTCTCTCTTACACAGATTTACTGAAACACTCGTCTTCAAACGGGGGGAAATATGGAATACATCAGGGAATAAATTTTACGAGATTTTTCCAAGTCAAAAACTTACACGGGCTGGTCTACCAACCTGACATATTGAGGACATTCTTCTATTCTGTATAGGGTGTCGAAAATACCGAGTTTCCTTCCAGACTCAGATGTTATAGGCTGAGTGTAGTATTCCGAATAAATATTTAACAGAACGTTTCTTCAGACAGGATGACAAATATTATGTCAACAATAATTTGTAATGACGTACTTTGTTATACAAGGTCATACTGAAAGTCATGAAAAACCCATTGTTATAAATCTTAATTTTTATTTTTTAGATAAACCAGGTACATCATTTTAATCTACAGACTTTTCCGTCACTTTTCAACATAGTCGCCATTTCTTTACACACATTTTTCCAGCCGTTCTGTAAGTTTGAAAATTCCCTTGCTGTAGAAGTCCGTTTCATCTTCCCGAAGACACTGACGTACTGCTTTCCGGATGTCCTCCAGCGTCTCGTAGCGTTGGCCTTGCAGGTGCTCCTTTACACAACCGAAAAGATGATAGTAGGAGGGTGCCAAGTCGGGACTGTAGGGAGATGCGGAAGAGTTTCCCATCCAAATGTTCTGATTTTCTCCACGGTGATACGATCAGTGTGAGGCCACGCGTTATCGTGTTGCAGGATGATCTTTCCAGGGCGTTTCTCGCGAAATGCACGACGGAGCTTCAAAACTGACTGAATAAAGCGAACAGCATTTATGGTGTGTCCAGGTTCAAAAAATTCACCGAAAATGCATCCCAAAACTCATCAACTTTCTTTGTTGCGTACCGTGGAGGCAGTTCGAGGGCGACCGCTACGAGGCTCATCTTGGATGCTCGTGTTCCCATCTTCGAAATGCTTCACTCATCTCCTAACACTGCTGGCGTCCATGCACACATCTCCGTATGCACGCTGAAGTCTGAAGTGAATTTTAGCAGCAGATTTTTCTTCTTTAACAAGGAATTTAATGACAGCACGCTGTCGAAACGAACCATCGTTGTTGACCATTCTGCAAACATTGCCTGTGGTCACATGATAGAAGTTAATGACGTCACAATATGTCAACACATAGTATAAAGTCTGTAGATTATGATCATATGTAAAAATAAAATAGGGCCTAGAACTGTGCCTTGGGGAACACCGATATTAATAACTGAAGTTTCACTTGAATAATTGTCAATTTTCGTTATTTGAATAATGAAAAACTATATTCAATATTTTGGATACTAAATTTCACAGATGTCTCTGACAAAATTAAAAGTTTTTAGCATCGGGTTTATGTTTTAAGTGCATGACAAACATAGGCTTTCATACTCGGATTATCTGCTAATGGAATACGTACTGTCTGGCAAGAGTTCAGGATCAGCACTTTACTC
This sequence comes from Periplaneta americana, assembly GCF_040183065.1. NCBI lineage: Eukaryota > Metazoa > Arthropoda > Insecta > Blattodea > Blattidae > Periplaneta > Periplaneta americana. The sequence continues at coordinate 188,710,906 of NC_091121.1, forward strand.
CGTGATTCCAACTGATTGCTCTGTGACGTCACAGATTTCGTCTCTCTTTCTTAAACGGGAACTGCAAAGCTCGAGAATATAGAGGTAGAGATGCCTGTTCCGTCAGAATTGTTCGAGCAAAATATTGAATAAAATATATTATGAAGCACTTCAGTGATATTTCTAATAGTTTTTCGAAGAAAACTCTATTATTGCTGAAGAAAGAAATAACCGTGTCATAATTAGAGACCGGAATCAGCCAATATTTTTTTAAGTTAATTCGGTACGGAGTTTGTGCAATGAGCCAAATGGATTGACAAAGAGTAGTGGGTGTGGTGCTGTACGATGAAAACAGACTACTCCCTCATCAAGGACGGGGTTGTTTAAGAATAAACATTGCCTTTGATGTAAACTTTTAATTTAAATTTCATTGTTTCACATGCACTACTCTTAATAAAATGTTTAACCTTTTATTACAACAATCTCTGGTAACCTTGTATTACAATAATCTCCGCTGTATCAGCGGAACTACTCTTAACATGTTTATATCTATGTTACAATTATCTCAAGTAAATTTAAGCTCATATTACGATAATCTTTGTTGTAAAGTTTCAACTTAAAATGTTACTATTTTACAGGTACTAATCTTAATTAAATGTTTAAGTCTGTATAACAACAATCTTTGATGTAAATTTTTAACTTAAAATGTTACTGTATCAGAAACACTAATATTACAATAATCTTTTATGTAAAATTTTAACTTTAGATGTTATTCTTTCACGGAAACTATTCTTAATGAAATGTTTAAGTCTATATTACAACAATCTTTGATGTAAAATTTAAACTTAAAATGTTACCCTATCAGAGACACCACTCTTAACATGTTTAAGCCTGTATTATTATAATAATGTTTGATGTAAAATTTGAACTTAAAAAGTTGCTGTATTAAAGGCACTACTCTTAACATGTTTAACCTTATATTACAATAATGTTTGATGTAAAATTTTAACTTAAAACGTTATTGTATCAGAAGCACTAATCTTAACATGTTTAAGCCTATGTTACAATAATATCTGATGTAAAATTTTAACTTAAAATGTTACTGTATCAGAGACACTGCTCTTAACATGTTTAAGCCTATATTACAATAATATTTGATGTAAAATTTTAACTTAGAGTGTTACTTTATCAGACGCACTACTCTTAACATGTTTAAGCCTGTATCACAATAATCTCTGATGTAAAATTTTAACTTGAAATGTTACAGTTTCACAGGTACCGCTCTTAATGCTATGTTTAAGCCCATATTATAATAATCTTTGTTGTAAAATTTTAACTTTAACACCGATACATCTGTAACAAAAGTACTGCCCTGAATGAAATATTTAAACCTATATTACAATAATCTTCGCTGTAAAATTTAACTTCATGAGCATTACTAAACTGAAATATACTGTACTTGTTTAGGAGTAAGAAATCTGTTGTAGAGTTACCATGTAGTTCTCGTTACTTGTGTTTGTGAGCAGGGTGTCTACTGAAGGACACGTGACGTAATGTATGCCCCTTGCACACTTATACTCATTCCAATGTAGTGGGACTAAGAAAACGGTCTTTAGTCTTAATCGAGCGATGAAATACTTGTTCGTAATTATTCTTAAACTTCCAGCTTATTATTTCAATTTTCTGTCACTAATCAAATAAAGAATTTAATTTTGTACTGCTTTCTGATTCAGTCATAATAATTTTGCTGTTCATTCAATAACATACTGCGGAATAACGTAATTATAAGGTAGAAGTTACATGTGATACCTAAATAATTTTATGTTCTTTCCGAGAAAAATATTTAATTAAGCAAAATTTTAATTGCTGTTATTCATTTTTCAAATAAAATAATGAAAATGATGTAGGAAGTTACACTTAATTGCCTCTCCATAATGAAAATTACTACATACTTTCTCGGGAATTCGAAACTAACACAGCTGTGTACATTCTCGTTGTGTAGGACGATAGCTTTGAATTGCGTTTATTATTATATTTATGAACACGATCTTTGGGACACTTCATTACCCTCACTCAAATGCTCAAATGCTGCGCTGAGAGAGGAAGTTAGAAAACACCGAGCTACATGATACAAATCAGTTTCTTTTGTTCTTGTTGTGTGAGTCGATAAATATATTGCCTTAGGTGTATGTAAACTGATGAATACAGCTGTTGTTACGGTTGCATTGTAGTTTACAAACAATATTGGTGTAAATACTGTGTAATTCACTGAATTTTGGTCATTTACGAATAAAAACGGTATTATTTTTTTACAAATCTTGCATGGAACAAATGGATTACAAATTTGCAGAATGGTACAAAGGCACGTGAATTTAGCCTATCAATATGGATCCGGTATTGCTACCTCCAGAATTGTAACATCAGATAATCCAACATTTTTCCTTCAGTTCTCTGGTTCTCTCATCCTGGTAAATATACATTCTACGACACGGGTCTTCTAGTAGTACTTATCTTTATAAGAAAGCTATATTAAAAATGTGTATCGTTCTCAAAAACCCGCCGCAAGACAAGTTATTTTAAATTCAGGATTTTCTGTGTTCTTACCCATTCTTCCTTAATGTAATCAGTAGATTTCGTGGAATTGCCACGAGAATAGTAAGGTTTACTGCGCACGCGGTATAGACTGCATGAGAAGGGGGCGTGCAACGGATGGAGTATGCCTCTGATGTGAATACTGAGCAGTATACTGCGGTTACAATCAAACCTGTATCCTGAATTCAAGAAATATAATGAATGATCATTGAAGTAGGAAATGTCTAAACATGTAAATACACAATTATTTTATAGTGAGATATAGCTTATTAACTCTTAAATGTAAGATACATCATCCTTGAATATGTACATTGCAGTGAAGAGTTACGTACATTTTGAGCGACTGCAAATTGAACATCCTCCGATGGTCACTTAAACAGTTTTTACATTGGGAAAATGTACGTTCAACATCACACGATGTAATAGATGCATATTTTAAGAACAGGGAGTCACTACATTTTAGTACACCGACTTCAGACGTCTTGTCGTGACCTGATAGTATATCATTTATAGTACGAAGTTGTGAATAGGCATTATTTTTAGCAATAATGTTTCTCAACTTACATTTCACTTTTTCTGAATTTAGTGAATTGTTATTTTGGATAACGGTTTGTGATACTTTATAAACTATATTAAGGGCTTCTGAGAGTTGTAGTTTAGATGATTCTAACAGGATGATGCTTTTAGACACGATTTTAAAATCAGAATCAATGAACAGAATATCTTCCAATAGCTGTTCAGAAGGCAATGATTTTACAGCTGCAACAGCGGAACTGCCTGTGCTATCCAATGCATCAATTATCTCCATTATTTTGCCGTAATGTTCTGCATAATAATTAACAGCATCCAACCACGTTTCCCAACGGGTCAAGACTGGCTGCGGGGGTAAGGGTATTCCAGGGGCAATTGTTTGGAACAGCAACACTCTCATTGTAGTATGTTTGATTGAATTCCTGTCTGAACTGAACAAATGTTAAGCTTTGACTATTCCAACCACAGTAATGCAAAAACAAGTGCTTACATAGGTATACATTAGCTATAGCTGCTCTATCTATTTGGACCGGTCACATCTCTTAACATGAACTGCTTATACTACGAGACCGGGAGGTCGCCCATCTCCTCTATACTACCGTACATCGCCAACCTGATTGCATGGTGCGTGTGGCAACTCAACGAAGTCTAGTAATCACGTTTTGCTGTATTAACCAGTTAATTATATAATCAAAGAGGCCCGAATTATTAGCTTGCCATGTATTGGTCCGTCCACAGATACATTACCGCCTCTATATCGTATTGCATTTTAAGTCGGAATGAAAGGAGGAGTTAAGTATGACGTAGGAAGAAGCAAATCACCATTTACGTGTAATTCATAATATGTTAATTATATTCTTATGTAGAAATAGAAATCTGCACTGACAATAAAATAAGTGTCAAAATAAATAATCGTATATCTGAAAGAAAATATGTTAATAATGGAGTTAGACAAGGTTGCCTATTATCTCTAATACTATTTAATATTTACATGAATGAAATCATTTCTAAATGGAACCAAATCTATACATCAGGAATCATAACAACCAGTACCTTAACATTAAATACCCTGCTCTTTGCAGACGATCAAGTTATAGTTTCCAATTCAGAGGATAACTTACAAAGAGGACTACATATATTAAATAAAATATTATCAGATTTTGGGATGGAGATTTCAGCACAAAAATCGAAAGTAATGGCATTTGTGGGACGAGATCCAATCAGAAGTAAGATAATACACAATAACCAATGCCTAGAACAAGTACAAAATTTCAATTATCTGGGTTGTGAAATATCCTATCAAAATGAAAAAGATGTGAACAAGAAAATCACCAAATTTACACAATTTTTAGGAATAACAAATAATAAATTAAAAGATAAATTAGTACAAAAATCCACAAGAATAAAAATATATAATACTCTAGCATTATCCTCCCGTTTATACGGAAGTGAGATTTGGACATTAGGGAAAAGAGATATGAGCAGAATCAAAGCAACGGAAATGAAATTTCTCAGACGGACAGCAGGATATACTCTTTTAGATCGAAAAAGGAATTAAGAAATATTGGAACAATTAGAAGTAGAGTCTGTAGAAGAAAAAATAAACAGATACAAACTAAATTGGCTACGCCATGTAAAACGAATGAACAATTCAAGAATCCGCAAAATGATGATGCAATATCAACCCAGAGGACGTCGACGGTTAGGAAGAGCCTTTAGAAGACTGCTAGATGGGGCCTAATTCGTGACGGATGATGATGATGATATTCTTATGTTGGTTCACATTAAATTAATTCAGTTGTGCATGTCATCTTTTTTTAGTAGGTTATTTTACGACGCTCTATCAACATCTTAGGTTATTTAGCGTCTGAATGAGATGAAGGTGATAATGCCGGTGAAATGAATCCGGGGTCCAGCACCGAAAGTTACCCAGCATTTTGCTCATATTGGGTTGAGGGAAAACCCCGGAAAAAACCTCAACCAGGTAACTTGCACCGACCGGGAATCGAACTCGGGCCACCTGGTTTCTCAACCAGACGCGCTGACCGTTACTCCACAGGTATGGACTGCATGTCATCAGAAGATATTTAAATAAATTAGACTGTAAGCAGTGATGTATTTTGCAATATGAAAAAGGACTGAATTGTTGCGAAGAGCGTAAAATATATATTGAAAAAATGTAGATAATCCCGGTGACATTTATGAAAACATTTTACACACGGCCAGGATACTTTTCACAACAATTCCGCTCTCCAATCGCTCCAGGCTGAATTTGATTTGACCTTTTATTTACTAAAGGTTGAAGACCTCTAGTCTAGATCAATAATAACCGTTCTGATCCCATAGACCTACTTCAAAATTGGCAAGTTCGAGGCTTCTTAGATCTTCCAACACTTTTTTGTCTTCCTGTCTAACACGCAAGACTTGGAAATATATTTCGTACTTTTCATGTTCATGTTCCAGTAATTTGTTTCAGTAGTGATGTAATGAGTTCAGGATTAACATTAAATGTTTGTATTAAGTTGTATCTGACGTCATGTTGAAGTTTTCAGCCTATTATAGCTGTCAAATGCCTCGTATTAGCGGCCTCTATTTACCTTTCAATTCCATCAATAAAGTTCACAACGGCCTTTATACAGAACGTCTACAACTAGATGGCTTGTCAGGAAATCTTTGATATATACCAAGGGATACTGATAAAATTAGTTAGCCTGGACCTTCGTTATAAACGAAAGCCAAAGCGGTTACCATGGAAACGAGTATGTTGTTTAATAAATAGTTACTCCATGTTTGGTGATATAAAGCGTAGACCTATCTTTTCTAACTGGCCAACCTACGACGTCGGAGCACGTTTCCCCTCTAGGAGCGGAGCTGGTAAGCACGTAATGTCTCCGATTACTGTCACCTGTTTTCTAAGGTTAATCAATTACTCCATGCAGCCAGTGACGAAAAGAGTAACTAATTACTCCTACATCCAAAATGTGTCTCAGTGAAACGTACAGCAGAGTCTGTATAGGTCACTTTCTGTCAGATGCGTTTCCAATTCACTGTGGGCTAAAGCAAGGAGATGCACTATCACCTTTACTTTTTAACTTTGCTCTAGAGTATACCATTAGGAAAGTCCAGGATAACAGAGAGGGTTTGGAATTGAACGGGTTACATCAGCTGCTTGTCTATGCGGATGACGTGAATATGTTAGGAGAAAATCCACAAAAGATTAGGGAAAACACGGGAAGTTTACTGGAAGCAAGTAGGTTTGGAAGTAAATCTTGAAAAGACTAAGTATATGATTATGTTTCGTGACGGGAATATTGTACGAAATGGAAATATAAATATTGGAAATTTTTCTTTTGAAGAGGTGGAGAAGTTCAAATACCTTGGATCAACAGTAAAAAATATAAATGATACTCGGGAGGAAATTAAACGCAGAATAAATATGGGAAATGCCTGTTATTATTCGGCTGAGAAGCTTTTATCATCCAGTCTGCTGTCAAATAATCTGAAAGTTAGAATTTATAAAACAGTTATATTACCGGTTGTTGTTTATGGTTGTGAAACTTGGACTCTCACTTTGAGAGAGGAATAGGTCTATAGGTTAAGGGTGTTTGAGAATAAGGTGCTTAGGAAAATATTTGGGGCTAAGAGAGATGAAGTTACAGGAGAATGGAGAAAGTTACACAACGCAGAACTTCACGCATTGTATTCTTCACCTGACATAATTAGGAACATTAAATCCAGACGTTTGAGATGGGCAGGGCATATAGCAGGTATGGGCGAACCCAGAAATGCATATAGAGTGTTAGTTGGGAGGCCGGGGGGAAAAAGACCTTTGTGGAGGCCGAGACGTAGATGGGAAGATAATATTAAACTAGATTTGAGGGAGGTGGGATATGATGATAGAGAATGGATTAATCTTGCTCAGGATAGGGACCAATGGCGGGCTTATGTGAGGGCGGCAATGAACCTCCGGGTTCCTTAAAAGCCAGTAAGTAAGTAAGTAAGTAAGTAAGTAAGTAAGTAAGTAAGTAAGTAAGTAAGTAAGTCCAGTAGTGCATCAAGTGGCGAAGAGTTTAACTAAGTGCATAAAATCCCTCTCCAATTCCTTCTTTATTTTATTTATTTGTTTATTTTGCTAATAATTGTAATAAAAATATAAATAAACAGAAAAACTTTAGCTCGTCCCTGAAAGAGTAGAACTCGTGCTCAGGGTCGGCTTCCTGAATTGAAATTAAGAGGTATATAATACACTTTGTCTTATGTCAACTACGCAATAAGAATATATAAATTTAAATTTACAATTTTTCAATTTCTATAAAATCCATACATAACTTTTTAAATTTAATACTATAACTATTAGAATTGACAAGATTAGGATTTTTAAATATAAATTTGTTATATATTCTTGGACCTAAATTACTACTACTAATTACTAATTATTGTGACTTTTGTTACGTGACCTAAGTTCTGAACTGTCAGTCAAGTTACAGCGAGTTCAGAATATGTGCGTCAGATATGTATGCAACATCCGACGATATGATCACATATCACCGTCCTTCGCAAGTCTCTCGTGGCTCCGACTTGAAGAACGTAGAACTTTACACTATTTATCTTCACTCTTTCGAATTCTGCACACTTCAACACCAAATTACCTACCGTCTCGTTTGTCTTATCTATACTCTAACCACGACGTAAACACCAGATCACTTATCTGTGGCGCGTCAAGTATACCGCTTCATAGAACATCTCGTTATTCATCATCTTTTACAGTATCAACCTCGCGACAATGGAATTCCCTGTCACAAAGTACTAGGGGCTGCAAGACAATAAACACTTTTAAAAAAAGCTTAAAAGATAACCTTCTTATCATTTCACTCCAAACATACTGATTTAAACTATCACTGTCTACATTGTTACTCTTCCTTTAGACATGCATCCTGATTGTGCTGTATTTTCAAAATTGTCTCATAATAATGTCTTTCTATTATCTAGCATTATTTGAAATATATTAACATTCTATATATTTTAGCTTAATTCTACTTCATAGTTTGTATTTCAGTGTTTAATTAATAGTTCATAGTATTTTGTTGTTTAATTCGTAAATAACTCTTGTATACATATAGCTATTATCTAAATGAAATTGTTGAATTCTTTGTAAGTTCATACACATGTATGCATACTTTTTGCTGGTTGAGTGGAAGAGAAGGCCTTACGGCCTTAACTCTACCTGCTAAAATAAATTATTATTATTATTATTATTATTATTATTATTATTACGATTAAATACTGTAGCAGTGTTGCATTTTGGTTCAAACAATCTTAAAGAATTCATACCTTTTGTTTCATAACTATGCGAATACAATTTAAAATTATTTCGATTTTTATGTATGATTTTTATTAATAAAATGTAATAAATTTGTCTTATTTTAAGAACATTAAAGTCTAAAAAAATTTTTGATAAAATATAAACATCGATTCAGTATTCGCAGGAGGATCTTCGCCGAGTGTGATATCAGGCTGATAGTCATGAACAAGTTACATTTTTTGATACAAATCAATGGTTTGATGTAAGTATAAAAGTAACTCTAATAATTCTTGGAAAGAAAATGTGACAACACCGATTGACATTGAAAGTATTGATGTGTGCAAAAGAGATATATCCAACACAAAGCCCTCCGTATGGGTATTAATTGAATGCTCGGATTATACCATACTAAGAATTTTAACGCTCTCGAAAATCCATCATCTTGACAGTGACAAACATTGCAACCGAGGTCAATGTCTTCATCCCACAGCAAAGTGCAATGAATTCCGACTTGCAGGTGCCTCCGCCTCAGAAATGGAATTCAAGTCTGCCAGACTAGTAAATTTTAACGTCATCATTTGTAACGGAGGGGTCGAGTAAGCGAGGGGAATAAAACGCTGGAGCTCCACCCAGTATTACAGAGAAGAGGAGAATGAGATTTTAAGCGAAGTCTGGCTTCTATTGTTTTTATTTTCAGCGACAGGACGTGGGCGAGCAATGGCGTTCGAATTTCCACCAGGTGAATCCACTGCAAAATATCCTACAGTGTTATTTTTATTGATACCTGTGTGAGAAGGAGAGGTAACTCTTGAATTTCAATACATGTCCAGGCTTAAAATGTTTCACATTTCCTATTTGATAGCGTCAATTCGTTCCTACACATAAAATATATAGATATATAGTGTCAGAGTTCACAGCCTATGATTATGTCTCGTGACCATAATATTGTACGAAATGGAAATATAAAAATTGGAGATTTATCCTTCGAAGAGGTGGAAAAATTCAAATATCTTGGAGCAACAGTAACAAATATAAATGACACTCGGGAGGAAATTAAACGCAGAATAAATATGGGAAATGCGTGTTATTATTCGGTGGAGCAGCTCTTATCATCCAGTCTGCTGTCCAAAAATCTGAAAGTTAGAATTTATAAAACAGTTATATTACCGGTTGTTCTGTATGGTTGTGAAACTTGGACTCTCACTCTGAGAGAGGAACATAGGTTCAGGGTGTTTGAGAATAAGGTGCTTAGGAAAATATTTGGGGCTAAGCGGGATGAAGTTACAGGAGAATGGAGAAAGTTACACAACACAATTGCACGCATTGTATTCTTCACCTGACATAATTAGGAACATTAAATCCAGACGTTATAGATGGGCAGGGCATGTAGCACGTATGGGCGAATCCAGAAATGCATATAGAGTGTTAGTTGGGAGACCGGAGGGAAAAAGACCTTTAGGGAGGCCGAGACGTAGATGGGAGGATAATATTAAAATGGATTTGAGGGAGGTGGGGTATGATGATAGAGACTGGATTAATCTTGCACAGGATAGGGACCGCTGGCGGGCTTATGTGAGGGCGGCAATGAACCTTCGGGTTCCTTAAAAGCCATTTGTAAGTAAGTAAGTAAGTTCACAGCCAATCAAATATTGACTGAAATCTATTAAACCATTTAGGTCTGCGATGAAAGAGTAATGGAACGGAGAAAAATTCTCTCCGGCGCCGGGATTTGAACCCGGGTTTTCAGCTCTACGTGCTGATGCTTTATCCACTAAGCCACACCGGATACCCACCCCGGCGTCGGACAGAATCGTCTCAGATTAAGCTCCAACTCTTGGGTTCCCTCTAGTGGCCGCCCTCTGCACTACGTCATAGATGTCTATGAACGTAGGACCGAAGTCCACACTTGTGCTGAGGTGCACTCGTTATGAGTGACTAGTTGGCCGGGATCCGACGGAATAATCGCCGTCTTAAATCAGGAAGTGATTTACGCATATCATGTATATTATTTTAATGTACCGAAGTACATCATATGACGTAGTGCAGAGGGCGGCCACTAGAGAGAACCCAAGAGTTTGAACTTGATCTGAGATGATTCTGTATCATATCATATGATTTTGTGAAAAATGTTACATAACAAACGTTTCTTTAAAAATAATTTGCGATAAGTTTTATTCCTTGAAAAATTTTGATAGGACTGATATTTAATGAGATAAATGAGTTTTAAAATAACTGCCATCTAAGGCCGTGTAATGAATTAAAAAACAAATGACTTCGTCTATAAGGGGCCTTGGACAGCAACAATCGAAAGCTATGAAAGATTAAGTAACATATTAAACGATTTATCCTTCTATCAAACACGAATGTTCCCTGGATCAAACGTCCTATTTTAATTATGTAATTACTTTATATTTATTTCTAATGGGTGCAGCGGAGCGCACGGGTGCGGCTAGTAATGAAATAAACAAATGACTTCGTCTATAAGGGGCCTTGGACAGCAACAATCGAAAGCTATGAAAGATAGCCTACAGAGAATGTTTCTGTGTTTGTATGAAGTAATATCGGAAGCTAAATTAACCGATTTGTATAATTAATTATTTCACCATTTGAAAGTGTAGTTTCTCTAGATGGACATAATGCTATAATGTTATTACAGTAACTTCTGATATAATATAATGTAATATAATATAATATAATATAATATAATATAATATAATATAATATAATATAATATAATATAATATAATAAAATATAATATAATATAATATAATATAATATAATATAATATAATATAATATAATATAATATAATATGTAATATTATATAATATACTTTAAGTTATTTGAAGGGTTCAGAACCATAGTGGGGCAAACGCCATTTACTAAATACGTAGAAAACAAGGGTTAAAATTAAGTTATTACCATAATTCAATGGAAACATATAGCAAGTAAAATGAAGTATAGACTTTAAATCTAAATGATGTCAATGTTCATTAAACTATGGTTGCATGTAATAACAATTAAGAAACATGTTAAAGGAATTGTCATTGCACCAAATGAGTGGTCTCTGGACCGAAATGATCGCATTTTTAATTATTTAAACACAATTTAAATTAAGTAACATATTAAACGATTTATCCTTCTATCAAACACGAATGTTCCCTGGATCAAATGTCCTATTTTAATTATGTAATTACTTTATATTTATTTCTAACGGGTGCAGCGGAGCGCACGGGTACGGCTAGTAGATAATAAATTTTAAAGAAGGGAAACAAAGAAAAGAGCGTGAAAAATTACAGTTGCTATTAATTTGGCACCATGTGATTAATTAGGATTTGGCAGGATTTTTTAAACACAATTATCACAATGTCATACCTCAGAGATGTTGGCAGAGCAAACTGCTGTCGAAATTCTTCGAAAAAAGCTGGTATAGTCCCTCGAGCACCTATGAGCAAGCCGAATATCTCAACGTGAATTAAGGCATATTTCATCTTGAAATAGTTGACTGTAGGCTCATAGATCGACTTCTTCTCAAGATGGACCTCGGCTGACTGCTGACATTCTACTTCAAAACGTGTCGTGGGGTCCACAATGATGCCCTGTTTAGTGTCAGCATTGTACGCTAAAATATCTATTCGGTCTCGTTGACCAATTTTCAGCTCCTCTTCACAGAATCCCAAGACGTGTGCTAAAGTTTCAATCTCCGGGCAGCCATGTCTGCACCGGGTACCGTCGAGAGATATGCCGGGAACGGAACGAACAGCTGCTAAATTTTCTGTCATTTTCAGGCTAGATATCCATTCACTAGTCGAATGTCCTTTCTTGTTTGCAATCCAACGTCTACTATTATCGAATATTAATATTATTATTATTACTATTATTATGTCTTCATTTTTATCATTATTATTATTACTAATATAAGCCATTATTTTTATCGACATTATTATTATTATTATTACTATTATTATTAAGCGCTACGTTTGGAAATAAATCCCGAAAAGACAAAGTACCGGTATATGAATATGTCTCGTGACCAGAATATTGTACGAAATGTATATGTAAGAATTGAAAGAAGTGGAAAAATTCAAATATCTTGGAGCAACAGTGACAAATGAAGAGTCCACTGCAAGAATGATGGATGTCATTTGGAATACATTTTGCAGGAGAAGCAATTGAAAGTTTGAAATGCTTAGCGCTCAAAGTTTAACTGAGGTTTTCCGATCTTTACTGGGCAATGACTATCACTGTTAATGCCATATAACTCTCTATGTACATTCTATATGTCTTAAGCTATGCATTTACAGTCTTGGTTCATTTTCGACAAGAAAGTGACATCCATCATTCTTGCAGTGGGCTCTTCAAATATAATGGACACTTGGGAGGAAAGTAAACGCAGAATAATATGGGAAATGCGCGCTATTATTCGGTTGAGAAGCTTTTGCCATCCAGTCTGCTGTCAAAAAATCTGAAAGTTAGAATTTATAAAACAGTTATATTACCGGTTGTTCTTTATGGTTGTGAAACTTGGACTCTCACTTTAAGAGGAACAGAGTTTAAGAGTGTTTGAGAATAAGATGCTAAGGAAAATATTTGGGGCTGAAAGGGATGAATTTACAGGAGAATGGAGAAAGTTACACAATGCAGAACTGCACGCATTGTATTCTTCACCTGACATAATTAGGAACATTAAATCCAGACGTTTGAGATGGGCAGGGCATGTAGCACGTATGAGCGAATCCAGAAATGCATATAGAGTGTTAGTTGGGAAGCCGGAGGGAAAAAGACCTTTGGTGAGGCCGAGACGTAGATGGGAGAATAATATTAAAATGGATTTGAGAGAGGTGGGATATGATGATAGAGACTGGATTAATCTTGCTCAGGATAGGGACCGATGGCGGGCTTATGCGAGGGCGGCGATGAACCTCCGGGTTCTTTAAAAACCATTTGTACTGTTGTCACGCCAGGAGAAGGCGGCTGAAGTACTTAGACGGGGCGGAGGGGAAACAGTCGCGCATGCGCACCGCGCTGTTCGCTGCAATATTCCTGTTCCACAAACATCTAAACATCTACACGTGTCTAAGAGTCTTTGCGACTTTGTGAAAATAATAGGAGCGCTTTTATTGTAGTGTTTTATTAGTTTCAACAAAAGAATTGTTTTCAGTATACCGCAAAATCTTTGTTTTGCTTTACACATCGTTTGCTTTTCGTGTTAATAGGGTTGATATTAATATAGTCAATAGAATTTATGTTATTGTATACTGTTATTTAGGTTTATAGCAGTTTTTTGTTTATTGTAAATATGTCGACAAATAGGAAACAAGGATTGACAATCTATAGCGAAGAAAGGAATATTATTAGAAGTGCAAAATAAATGTGATGAAAAAAAAAGAACAACAGTGCCTTTGTATTCCTCTTACGAAACCTATAGCAAAGGTAGAAAAGTACTCTAATCTATCCACAAGAACAATACAGCGTATAAGGAATGAAATGAAAGACTGCACAGAAGAAAGTGTGTTGTCGACACCTGAGGGAGAAAAAGAAACGGAAACGTCCTGACTACCGAAACGCAAATGTAGACGACTTGGACGGGAGATTGACAAAAAAAATATAAATGAGAATTTTTATTTGAAAAAGAAAGAGGGCCACCGGCGTAGCTCAGGAGGTGGCGCGTTTGCCTGCTGATCTGCAGTTGCGCTCGGGAGTGAGTTCGATTCCCGCTTGCGCTGACTACCTGTTTGGGTTTTTTTCCGAGGTTTTCCCAAGCGGAAGGCGAATGTCAGGTAATCTATGGCGAATCCTTGATTTCATTTCGCCAAATACCATCTCGCCATCATCAATTCAATCGACAGTGTCGATTAGAGTGACGTTAAATAACAAGTAAAAAAAAATAGTACCAAGCTGCAACAAACTTCTACCCTTTTACAAGAGAAAATTGATTTGAAATGAAAGACAACATTAAGACGAATACTGAAGAAAAAGGATTTCAGGCGGAAGAAGTGTGCAGGAAAAAAAACTGTAAATTAGAATACGTGAAGATATCTACAGCAAATAAGAAAGCTTAGGAAAGTGGAAAAACAGATTTTGTATCTGGACGAGATGCGGATAAATAGGCCTACTAATTTAACGTTTCCCAAGTGCTGGCACGATAAAAATGTTACGGGAGTTTTGACTACCATAAATGTGTCCAGAACACTCATTGTTGTCCATCAGGATGGGGGTGGTGGGGCTAATTGCTTTGTCGAAAGATTCGAATTAATATACACGGCTGGAACATAGAGCTCGACCAAGTTAAGTCTGCAAGCCGAGAGGGGAAGTTGGAGGCAGTTCTGTAGTGAAAGGAGGCGGTAACGAGAGGAGACCAGTACAGTCTCATACGACAGCAAAGTTTTCCTACTGCACTTCAGTTCATAGAGCGGTAACAATTTAAGACGCTTTGAAATTGACTGTACTTCTACTTCTGCTTGACAGTGAGGTTTGGCGTTCTGATTGGCAAGCGTGGGCGTAGGAGAGAAAGTTGCATGAGGGGGGAGGTAGCGTAACTGTTGCCTTTATCTGAAGACAAGGACAAAAATGCGTGTGCTCCGTAGTGTATTTTAAACGATGTGCACACGTTGAAATCTGAGCGTCAAGTGACCTATGTGGCACCTGTGTTTTCCATCCCGATATCCCCACTCGCAGACTTGACTTGGACAAGCTGTAACAGACGATTATCCTGGACAGATCATACTCCAGCAATTTTGAAAAATGTGACAATGATAGTCATAGCGACAACACAGAAGATCCGGAATCTTTTACGTCTGACTCCGTTCCCTTGTAGCCAAGTAAGTGGACTGAAGTTTTCAGGTCAGAGTGTAGCGTAAAGTTCCCCCGTCCCGCCTATCTACTCCCCGCGCCAACTCGTAGCGCGAAGACGGTAAGTAAGTATTATTGTTATTAATATTATTATTACTATTATTAACACTACTAATATCGCCCAGCTATTAAGAAGAGTTGACATGTTTTTTCTTAGCTCTGCTACTAACATCCGTTTCCGTCTCCGTTAATATATTATGTACCTTAAGTTTGAAAACTGGGGTATTTCCATCATATTGGAGACAAGCAGCACTTATTTCCGTCTTTAAAAATGGCAAAAGAAATGTAGTTAACAACTACAGACCTAGCTCTATTTTAAATAAATTTTCAAGAATTTTTGTAACCATAATTCATAAATATATTTAATTTTATGTTAAAAACACATTAAATTCTGAACAACACGGATTTTTTAAATCTAAATCCACTACACGTTATCGAATCGTTCCAGTTGTTGAATAGCAGGGTCGAATAGATGCAATATACTTTGATTTCAGTAAAGCGTTTGATGTAGTTCCACACTGTATTCTATACTATCGGTAAGCTACGTAAACTGGTTTTAAAATTATTTACACGATGGACAATCATGTGTATGACTGCAAAATTCTCTCTCTGATCCATTTAATATTATTTGTGGTGTGCCTCAGGGCTCAACTTTAGGACCTCTCCTATTTTTAATCTTCATTTATGCCATTTGTAAAAGAGTAAGTTCTAACTATCTATTCTTCGCTATCTTAAAAAATGAAAAGCAATGCTGACTCTTAGCTTCTTCAATAGGACATTAATTCAATTGCCAATTGGTCACTTGACAACGGGATGCTGATTAATGAATCCAAAACTTACGTAATATCATTCTCACGGAAAACTTCTGCTCTTATTATAATTACTAGCCGTACCCGTGCGCTCCGCTGCACCCTTTAGAAATAAATATAAAGTAATTACATAATTAAAATAGGACGTTTGATCCTGGGAACATTCGTGTTTGATAGATGGATAAATCGTTTAATATATTACTTAATTTAAATTGTATTTAAATAATTAAAATGCGATCATTTTGGTCCAGAGACCACTCATTTGGTGCAATGACAATCCCTTTAACATGTTTCTTAATTTTTATTACATGCATCCATACTTTAATGAAGACTGACATATCATTTAGATTTAATGTGTATACTTTATTTTACTTGCTATATGTTTCCATTGAATTATGGTAATAACTTAATTTAACCCTTGTTTTCTGCGTATTCAGTAAATGGCGCTTGGGCCACTATGGTTCTGAACCCTTCAAATAACTTAAATAACTTATATTATATTATATTATATTATATTATATTATATTATATTATATTATATTATATTATATTTTATGCTCGACCATGCCGAAATATAGTAATTATAGACCTGGTAGCAGACCTTTAATGGACCTCATTAAAGTACACCTACTTATTAAAGGTCAGGTCTTTCAGCCAATGACGACTCAAGTTACAACTGTTCAGCCAATCACAGGTCAGCTTTCTACCGTTATAAAACCGCAAGTATCGATTATTCTCGGATATGCAATCGAAAGAGAATTAGCGAAAAGTCACGGAGGCTGGAAATCCAATACTGTCGCAGAAGGTTATGTTCTGTTACTATAATAATTAGCGTTAATTGTAAATAATATTCAAATAAATTCAATTTGTCATCTCGTTTTTCAATGTCAAATTCAATAACCAAAGTTATAAAATTATAATATTATCAAGTTTAACGGGACTACGTTAAGGTCAATGACATTATTGTTCCTCGGAAAAAATTAAATACTTTCGCGTCTGCGCACATCTTACAATTCACGACCTAGAACAAGGTCACTTCCGATCTTGTCAGTTACAAATAAAATGTATACATCTGAATACCGATAATTTCAAGTTAGAAATATGGTCGAGCATAAAAAGTCGTATGAAACTCGCCTATAATGGTAATTAAGAAGCTCGTATGAAAATTATGAAACTCGCTTGCGCTCGTTTCATAAATATCCATACTCGATTCTTAATTACTATCATTATAGGCTCGTTGCATAATGTACTAATATTATATTATATTATATATTATATTATATAAAATATGTTGATAACGGATGTACACCGATAAGTAAGTTTTTAATTTGTTATGGGGGCTCTTGAATCTCAGGAGGAACAAATTTTATTTTACAACAGCGCAACATAATCTGCTTGGTTCATTACCCAATTTTTTTGCATTGCATTTAATGCATATGTATTTTATGTATTTTAACACGATTCAATTGAGCATAGTTAAAATTTGGATCATAAAATAATGGAATGCTAAGCTAACATATTATTACTGCATACTAAATCAATACACTCTCGTTGTTCGTTAATTCTCTGAGATAAACATTATTTTAAGAAATACAGGAAACGAATACACAGAATAGCCTATCAAGTTGTTTGTGCATAAGAAGTTATTTTAATCTTACCTGTCCTCAGTTCACTCCGAAGTTACTGTAATAACATTATAGCATTATGTCCATATAGAGCAACTACACTTTCCAATGGTGAAATAATAATTAATTACACAAATCGGTCAATTTAGCTTCCGATATTACTTCATACAAACACAGAAATATTCTCTGTAGGCTATGTTTCATAGCTTTCGATTGTTGTTGTCCAAGGCCTCTTATAGACGAAGTCATTTGTTTCTTATTTCATTACACCGCCTTAGATGGTGTTGTTATTGTAATTTTGAAACTCATTTATCTCATTAAATATCAATCCTATCAAACTTTTTGAAAGAATAAAATTTATCGGAAATGATTTTTAAAGAAATGAATGTTATGTAACATTTTTCATAAAAATCAATAATAAGCGAGATATTTCGATTTATTTAATTCAGACCCCCTTATAACCCCCCTTTTAAATAATATATTTTGAATGCCATATAGCCTAAAATCTAAGTTACAACGAACTTAATTTATATTCCGATTTTCATCGAAATCGATTCAGCCATTATCGCGTGAAAAGGTAACAAACAGACAAACAGACAGACAGACAGACATACAAACAAAAATTTCAAAAAAGCGATTTTCGGTTTCATGGCGGTTAATTATATAAGTTAGGACGAATTATTTTTGTAAAATCGAAAATTACCAGAAAAATTTCGGCTACAGATGTATTATTAGTATAGATTAATATAGATGAACTAAGGTACTTAATGAAGGAGTGAGCTAGTTAACTCTTAAATTGGCAAAACTTAATTTCTCATACTAGTTTATTAAACCGTGTCGGACTGTAAAGAAAACAACTATCGCAATGTTCATATTTTATATGTTGTACAATATTATAGTACCGTATTGTGAAATTTTAATTTACTTACCATTTTTTTTTCTATTGTTCTATTAAAATTATAGCATATAGCCTATTAATCTGTTGTCTCCTACAGGATACTTTGTGAATTTAAGGGTTAAGAATGTTGATGAGTGGTGAGAGAGCGACAGAGTGGTAGAGTGACTGAGTTATGAGTGACTGAAGGACTGATACAGGGTTGAATAGATGGCTAATTAACAAATTGATGAGTGGGTGAGCAGAGTTGCGGATAGAGGAATTAAACTATACTAATAATAAATCTGTAGCCGAAATTTTTCTGGTAATTTTCGATTTTCCAAAAATAATTGGTCCTAACATAACCGCCCTGAAACCGAAAATAGCTTTTTTGAAATTTTTGTTTGTATGTCTGTCTGGATGTTTGTTACCTTTTCACGCGATAATGGCTGAACCGATTTATATGAAAATTGTAATGTAAATTAAGTTCGTTATAACTTAGAATTTAGGCTATATGATATTTTATTTAAAAGGGGGGTTATAAGGGGGCTTGAATTAAATAAATCGAAATATCTCGCTTATTATTAATTTTCGTGAAAAATATTACATAGCAAAAGTTTCTTTAACACTAATTTCCGATAAGTTTTACCCTATGCAAAATTTTGATAGGACTGATATTTAATGAGATAAAAGAGTTTCAAAATTACAATAACAACACCATCTAAGGCGGTGTAATGAAATAAGAAACAAATGACTTCGTCTATAAGAGGCCTTGGACAACAACAATCGAAAGCTATGAAACATAGCCTACAGAGAATATTTCTGTGTTTGTATGAAGTAATATCGGAAGCTAAATTAACCGATTTGTATAATTAATTATTATTTCACCATTGGAAAGTGTAGTTTCTCTAGATGGACGTAATGCTATAACGTTATTACAGTAACTTCTGAGTGAATCAAGGACAGGTAAGATTAAAATAGCTTTTTATACACAGAAAACTTGAAAGGCATTCGTTTCCTGTATTTCCTAAACTAATTTTTATGACCAAATGAGTGGTCTCTGGATCAAAATGATCGCATTTTAATTTTTTTAATACAATTCAAATTAAGTAACATAATAAATGATTTACCCTTCTATCAAACACGAATGTTCCCTGGATCAAATGTCCTATTTTAATTATGTAATTACTTTATATTTATTCCTAATGGGTGCAGCGGAGCGCACGGGTATGGCTAGTTGATGTAATAAGAAAGAAAACTTAAAGCCAATACTGAAACAAAAGGAGGAAGTGAGAAAATAGGGAAGGATGAAAGTAATATTGGACGAAATGAAATAAAAATGTAAGCTTATGAAGAAGAATAGGGAAAAAATAATAAACAGAAGAGGATAATGACACGAATATATAAAAATGAAAGGGGAAAATGAAATTAGAGGAACTAAATGGGAAGTTAGACAAGGGATAAATAAGAAGATTAGTGACAGTGCGAGTATAAAAAAATATAAAATGAAGGATAGAACAATTAACAAAGATACGAAGAGACGCAGGAGAATGTTAAAGGGAATGGAACTAAGTTATTATTCTTGAAATACGCTAGTATTATTACCTGATTTGAATTATTACCTAGCACGTAGTTTCGTTTAGTAACCCTATGCTGTCATTGCACATTTGTTTATTCCATCACACGCAGTAGCATTGCATTTCTACCCTCCAATCCTCTTAAGGGTAGCACTTCCCTTCAGTTTAATGAGCCGTACTTATGTCTAAAAACCGTTGGTGCTCGGAAAATATAATAAAAAGGGCAAGTTTTAATACGCAAGCCGCTAGTGCTGACCTCATAAAATAAAGTCTGACTATCGCCTATTAAATGAATATTACTTTTCCGTCACCGAGGAGACAAGACCTCCAGGTATGACGTAGACGTGACTTCCAAATATGGCTGCCAGCTGGGAAATAGTTGAATAAACAATCAACAATGGTTGGCGGAAGAACAGATTTGCATCTCATAAAATCTTCGATTTAAAACGACGACTCAGTAAAGGGAACAGTGAAGAGATTGCATGATGTACTAACAAAAATCATTGACAACTGATTATCTTTGGTTTGAATATTTATTCCGACATGCAGGATGATTCACGAGGATTTACCATCTCTTACGGAGCTTATTTCTGAAGATATTGAGCAGAAAAGTCATATAAACATTTGTCCTAATCTCAATATTTTCAGAAGTTTGAAGTAGTTTGTAAAATATCATTATTCTTTAGTTTTAAGGGTAAAAGAATATTACAGATAAAGGATGAACTATTCAGGAGCATTATTTCTTTAATTATCTAGTATTCTGAAGCTAAAAATGTGTTTGAATTCTATAGTTGCTTCGTACAGATTTTTTAAAACTTATTTTTAACTACAAAATTACATTTTCTTACGCATTTATCTCAACAGTTGTTACAAATCACGCCACTCTCGTAATTTCTTTAAGACTATACATTAGGATGCATAATTAAACTGTACAGAATCAAGTTCCTAAAGTCGTATGTTTTGTAATAATTTTTGTGATAAGTGCGTAAGAATGATGTCATTTTTAGTTAAAAATTGAAAAACAAAATCTGTACAAAGCAATTGAGGCATTGACATGGGAAAGGTCGTAATTGCCAAAAATTCGAATTTTTAGGTTTTTCATTGAGAAGGTAGTAAATGGCCATGCCAATGGTACAGAGAAGGTAGTATGTCCGTATGTAATGAAACGAAGTTGGAAACGTAGTCACTAGATGTTGTAAGTTGTGTGTGCACAGCTGTTGGCGCGGAGAAGGTAGTAACTCCTTTTACACCATCAGAGTGTGTCTAGACAAATATGGGCTGACAACTGTGCAGGGCAGAATAAGAATCGGGTGAATCTAATGGTCTTGATTTACATTATTGCCAAGAAACATTTTGATTCAGTGGACTTGAAATTCCTGGTTTCAGAACATTCCTACATGCCATGTGATAGGGAATTCGGCATCATAGAGAAAAGAAAAAAAAGATGCAAGACCATGGTTCCAGAAGAGGTAAGGCCTAATAATGTAATAATGATGAAGGATGAGGATTTCTTCGACTTTTCTGCAGAATGTGACAAGTTTTTGAATACAACTCCTATCAAAATCAGCACCCTCAACTGGATTAGACTCTCAAGAGCTGACTTTCCTCTAATAAAAACAACACAGTCAGTCATTTAATGACCTTGAAATGTGGATAGAGCACAGGATTTTTAAGAAAGGACAGTCATTAACGTCAATCACTAACTTGCAGTGCTTGCAACGACTTGAAAGAAGACCAGTCGTCCCTGATGCCAAAAAGAGAGACTTGATATCTATGTTAAACTTCCTCGATGATAAGTATCATGCATTTTACCGAAAAATTTGTGCATAATGTATAAATAACGTTAATTCTCAGTTTGGCTAAGGAGTGATTTCAATGTTGTATTTTCATAAAATAGGATTTCACAGACTATTACCCTCTTACTACGTCATACTACTTTTGACCAATAAAACGGTACGAAAGGACGTATTTCGACCAATCATGGCTGCTTATCGCACAATTTTATCGCGTCCCTAGCATTTGTTTCTTTGTTTGCCAACATTTGAAACTGCGCTGGTCTGGACCTCAAAAAAAAATATATAGGCCTATATATATAATTACAAACCACTCCAGTCGATGCACAACAGTTTCAAATATGACTCGCATTGGCATTCAAGAACAAGAATTAATAAAAATCACTGATCATACCTATCCATCTCCTGAAATCCGATTTACAAATAAATGAAGAGCATCATTCGGAAATCCTGAATAGGTTGAATACACCATGTAGGCCTAAATCAACGAGTTCCACTTCTATTACGTACACGTCCAATATAACATCAATTGAACCACCAACCACATTCAAATTTGAAAATTGTACATTCAATAATTATTCCTTTTAAAATTATTCATGTTTATTTTTTATGTCGTCGTCCTTAATTAAAACTTTTCTAACACTTGTGTATATTAGTTAGATTATGTTATAGCTTCTGCTATATGATATTATGGATAGTCACGTATCAGAGATTGTTTAATATTAATATTTATTGAAAATCAGCTGTCAAGTGACGTTGATTACTGGGATTCGGATAATTGAAGTGGAATGCAACTGTCTTAATAAAAATGAAACTGAATCAACAAAGCTTTCTTGACTAGTAACCGTCTACAGAGTTCAATTAAGATTCCATAGTTGGCACAACTGCCATCTAGCGTAATGCTGCAATAATACATTTGAAGACAGGTTTATTTTCGTAAGTCAATTAATATTTTATTGTATTGGAGTACTTTGTTACTTATAATCTTTATATACTTTCTTCTAATCGTGTAATAGTCAATTAAATCCAACTCGAGTTTTGATTTTCTCTAGATAAATCAAAACCTCTCGTGAGATTACTATTGATAAATCTGTGCCAGACTTTTCAAATTTCATATGTAACACAAACATGAGTGTATGCCTTTCATTTAAAGCAGTTTCTGTAATAATGTAAGTGAGAAAGTGTTCATAAATTTGTTTTTTGCTTCCCCTGAAAAATTTTGTTTTTGGCAGATACGACCTTTCCCATGTCAGCGCCTCAATTAACAACACATTTTTAACTCAGAACAGTAGCCAATTAAAGAAAGCATACGTTTCAATAGTTAAGTCCCTATTTTTAATATTCTTTTACCCTTAAAACTGAAGAAGAAAGATATTTTACAAACAACTTCAAATTAGTGTAACTCTGAAAATATTGAGACTAGGACAGTAGGACACATGTTTATATGACATTTTGTGCTAAGAATTTCTTCGAAAATAATCTCCGTAAGTGACGGTAAATCCTCGTGAATAACACTGTGTATGTAGCATGAAACTTCACTTGTAATCAAATTAAGAATTTGAATACAAGATGGGCGCGAATTCCACTGAAGCCCTTTCAGCTCAAATCAGCCAATATGAATCATCATAATGAGTATAAATCCACCAAATTCCAAATCGATATCTCGAAAAATGTAATACAAAAAAAGTTAACAGTGCCAGGACTTCAATATACACTGGTGATGTAAACCCAGGGCCATAGTGCGGCAGGAAGGATTATATAAATGGAGACAATCCATTATCCAATCAGGATTCGCGCTCCCTAATATAATTTTACTTCACTTTATTGAACATTTAATTCAAGTTTTTTTTTATAATAAACGTATGTCTAATATACCTGTAGTAATGTCACGAGAGGTCTCATATTTCCCAGACAAATCTCAGACCTCGAGTGACATTTATTAGGACTATTTCATGAATAAAATGAAAATGTATATAATACACTCAGGGACAAAAAAACCGGACACTTCTATATTTGCTTGTATTTTGTTGCCAATTATTTAAAAAAGAAACAAACCCCATTTAAACAAAATAATGTTTCATTTAGCACCTTATACGACAACATTTGAAAAAAAAATCTCTGATGAGAAAATTTAAAAAAAAATTACAAAGGGCGTATAACTATGGCATCGTTTGGTCTAACTGTTTTTTCATTTTATGGTGCCTTAAACATTAAAAACTCTTTTTAGTAACGGGTATTACCCCCTCTGGCTTGAATAACTGCATCCATACGTCTTGGCATGCTCTCAATTTGGTTAGCAATGTCTTCTTGAGGAATAAGTTCCCATTCTTCGCCAAGTGCTCGCCTCAACTCTTGTAACGATTCTGGTCTCGGTCGTCTATTCTTAACACGCCGTCCCAGCATGTTCCACACGTGCGTTCAATTGGGTTCATGTCTGGACTCCTTGCTGGCCATGGAAGAACATGGATTCTCACTTCTTGGAGATAATCTCCGACCGTATGGGCAATATGCGGCCGTGCATTATCATGCATTAAAACAAAATTATCGCCTACAAATTGGCCAAATGGCACAACATGATCAGCCAAACATTCATTTATATACCTGTCAGCTGTTAGTCTTCCATTTTCAACAAAAACCAACTCTGTACGAGCATCCGTACACACTCCTGCCCAAACCATCACTCCACCACCTCCATACGGCACATTTTCGGAAATGCAACACTGTGAAAATCGTTCTCCCCTCCTTCTCCAAACTCTTTCACGTCCATCAGGTGAGCACAGATTGAAACGGGACTCATCGGTGAACAGAACACAGCTCCACTGTCCATTTCTCCAATCCCTATGATCATTTGCAAAACGCAGTCGTTCAACTAGATGCATCCTGAGAAGTCTGGGACCAGTTGCAGGTCTACTTGATATCAGTCCACTTGCTTTCAACCTCCTTCTAACTGTTTTGGCTGAAATTGGTGGTCCATGCATGTTAACAAATTGCTGGGCTACACTAATAGCTGGCAGGTTGCGCTCCCTAAGAACTCTCAACACCATATACCTGTCTTCATTTGGATTTGTAGCTCTTGGACGACCCGAATCTGATCTTCTGGTATATTCTAGGGTCTCTCTCTATACCGTTTTATGGCATCATGGGTTGTGCTCCTAGCCATATTCATAACATTTGCAATGTAACGTACACTGCGTCCATCATCGTAAAGGGCTACAGCTCGAGCCACATCTTCAGGTCGCATCTTGTTTTAAGACAAATGTTACAATCCCACTTAAACTCAGAAAATGTAAAAATAAAGAAATAACGAATGATAACGATAATGAAGCACAAAATGGTTGAGACAAAATTGTTATAGCTGAGACTCCGAAAGCAAAATTGGAATATTTGGTTGTAATGGCTTGTTTATAAAACAAAAGACAATCAACAATGTATACACGTCTCCATAACAACAGATGGCTACCATAATATTGTATGAGAAGATAATGTTTTGCAAAATACCAGCAAATATTAAAGTGTCCGGGTTTTTTTTTGTCCCTGAGTGTATATCCCTAAAATTCGATCAAAAATGTTAATAACTGTATATTAACGAATACTTAACATATTCAGATACTGTGAAGTTGAAATACTCGTACATGAATATCGTTTACTGCAATAAAGAAATTCGATGTTATTATTCAGTAATGCCAATTGCGAAAAGCGAAATACAGGTTTAACAATGTTAATTACATGTACTGCACTTTTGTCTTATTATTATAACATAAATACATTATCATTATCTCCTGAAATCATAATATAATTTAACAGTAACACTGGGGACCGCTATATACCAATGCTTATGTATTCACAGCGAGACATGTTGCTACACAGTGAAGCCATCTCTGTATAGATAGGCCTATTGAGAACACGAATTTTATTACGCCATACGGAAGGCAGTTTGATCAAAGACATTATTACTATGCAAGGTCTTTGGGTTTGATATGCGATGATGTTACATAAATTTGAACATCTGGCTTTCTATTAATTGTTTAATTTCATTCACAAAAAAAACAATTTTTAAAGGCTACAATTATAGGTTAAGTTACCTGTGGAAGCAGGACCAATGTCAGCTGTGTCTTATTTCGACCGTTACTTACAATCAGTGCTACACAAAAGCATTTTTTATAGCTCGACAAACGCATTCTCGCTGTAGTGTGTAACGAAACTAAAGCTGCATCTACACAGTTCAATATTCCAATCGCGTATGCGTGCAATCTGGGAAGAATATTGAAAGAATCAAGTTTAAAAGGTATGTTCAATTAAGATGCATGAAGATGATGTGGGGTCCACGCCTGTGGAGTAACGATTAGCACGTCTAGCCGCAAAACCAGGTGGCCCGGGTTCGATTCCCGGTCGGGACAAGTTACCTGGTTGAGGTTTTTTCCGGGGTTTTCCCTCAACCCAATAGCTATCAGCAAAAGCTGGGTAACTTACGGTGTTGGACCGCGGACTCATTTCACCGGCATTATCACCTTCATATCACTCAGACGCTAAATAACCAATGCTGTTGATAAAGCGTCGTAAAATAACCTACTAAAATAAAAATAAAAAAAAGATGATGTGTCTATATGGTGCGCCATTTTGAACGTCGTCTTCACTGCGTAAATATATTAATTAACATTAAATATCAATCTGCATTCATTGTTTTAAAGTTGAAAGAAAAGTTTAACCGTGTAATTACATCTTAATGTATTCATGATCATCAATTTACGGGGAAACAGTTGGCGACAATGACTAAACAAAAGAACGACCATGCGATAAATTGATAGCGATAAATCTAGCTGCAAAAATTATCGCAAAGTGTGACTGTGGTTCTTTGGAATTCAAAATTTCATTACACTTCATTGGTCGAAAATAGAATGACGTCCTATAAACGAAATAGTGTAGTTAAATTCACTGTTCTCTCGAGTATTTTCTTAATCTTCTTATATACAATAAAACAGAGCCGACAAGGAGTACTCCCCGCTTTGACAAAACAGAATTAAGGCTGGTTCACAATAAACCGGGAATGAAAACGACAACGACAACGAGATCGAGAACGGAAATAATGTTAAAATAAATGTATTTAAATATGAGCATTCACAGTAGTTAATTGTGAATGCTCACATTTAAATACATTTATTTTAACATTACTTTCGTCTTCGTTCTCGTGATCGTTTCCGTTACCGGTTTATTGTGAACCAGCCTTTAGAGTGTGCCCGTACGGGAACACAGCCGAGTAGCTGCGGTATCTGCAGTAATGTGTGGTGACGTGAACTAGGGCTGTACAGTACATTAGCCGCGCGGCGTGACGGTGAAAGGTCATGCTTATTTCTTATCAGTAGTACCACTGCTTGTGTGATTGTAAATAAATTGTAACTAATAAAATAAACAGTAACTAGAGAAACAAACTAAATTCACACTAAATAAATAGGCTACATTTATTCTATTCGTATTAAATTATAATAGCCTTTGCTATGCTTGAATAGCAATAATAATAATAATAATAATAATAATAATAATAATAATAATAATAATACTTATTTATGGCTTTTAACGAACCCGGAGGTTCATTGCCGCCCTCACATAAACCCGCCATCGGTCCCTATCCTCAGCAAGATTAATCCAGTCCCTAGCATCATATCCCACCTCCCTCAAATCCATTTTAATATTATTCTCCCATCTACGTGTCGGCCTCCCCAAATATATTTATTTCTCCGACCTCCCAACGGACACTCTATTAGTATTAACAATAACAGTAACAAAATTATAGTGAACAAATCGCAGCTTTTACGTTAAATTTCTTATAAAAAAAATAACATTATCAGCATTATCACAATTTGTAAATCTAAAACTTTATAAACAACTTAAGCGTACTAGCAAATAAGCACATTATGTGAAAATAATTGACGTAACAGAAACGAATAAATAAATTTTATACACGCCAACATTTTTGAAAATCAGAATACAAAATAATAAATATTATATCTTATATAGTCCCGCGCCGTGGCGTCGTGGTCTAAGGCATCCTGCCTAGGTCTCTCGTTACGGAATGCGCGTTGGTTCGAGTCTCATGGGGGAAGAAATTTTCTCATGAAACTTCGGCCAGTGTATGGGACCGGTGCCCACCCAGCATCGTGATGCACTTGGGGAGCTACGATAGGTAGCGAAATCCGGTTGCGAATACCAGCTATAACGGCTGGGGGGATCATCGTGCTAACCACACGATACCTCCATTCTGGTTGGATGACCGTCCACCTCTGTTTCGGCATTTGGGCGTCCGGGGTATAGTTATAATGTAATTTTTTAATGCTAATATTCAGTTACAAGCGGAGAATTGCTCACAAAGCAACACACCATTTCATTCATCATGGACATTTTGTAAGGTTCGAAGAGGGATAGTCTTTATCTAGAGCTACAAGATATTACCAACAGTAGTCACGATAAAAGTAGGCCCAGAGACGATAGGTAAAAGGTTGTAAATTCAAGAGTAATTTTTTTATTTGTAAAATAAGTTTCTTGTACTTTCTACTGCAGCAGCTGATGAGACTAAATTAATTAATTAATTATCTAAATATAATTATTAACTTTTGATCAAATAGCAACTTACGTTTTGCGTTTTACTTGAAGGAAAGTGAAAGTGTTCTCTAATAATTGAAGAAATAAAAACACAGATATATAATAAATAGTCTGCCATTAAATTAATTAATTGTTTAAACATAATTCGTAATTTAGGTGCAATAAAAAGTTTGAATTTGTTTAATAATAATAATAATAATAATAATAATAATAATAATAATAATGGCTTTATTTAACCTGGCAGAGTTAAGGCAGTAAGGCCTTCTCTTACACTCAACCAGGATTAAAACTTGCTTACACAGTTGAACATACAACTGGATCGGAATTAAGTAATTACATACTGATACAATTCAGGTACATCATGAGATCAAAAGAGGTAGTTACATAAAAATTTACCTCATAAAATAAAAATAAACATAGTGGAATACATATTAATGTTGTTAGAATCAAATACGAATCACATAAAAACAGAAGACGATAATTCCATAAAAAATGTACACAGTAAAAATAAAAATAAACACATTAGTATACATATTAGTATTAGATTGCGATTAAGTAGGATTCACATTATTAAACCAGAAACTGACAATTGAATAAAATCTACACAAAAAATAGGTTAATAATAAAAAACAACAACACAATGCAAGCTCTTTCATCATCACGATATACATGACTGCACAATGAAAATAAGAAACAAAAAAATAAATAAATACAGTGGAATACATTCCATTAAATATTTGCAACGCGTTAGGTCTGGCAAATCATCATAAGATATTTTTCTAATTTACATTGACTTCAGGCGCCAGAGAATTCCAGTGACGAGAGGTAGCAACAGTGAAAGATGAAGAATAAAGAGATGATGTGTGGAGTGATATTTCTAGCGTGTTATCATATTGTGACCGAGTATTTAAGTTATGATACCGAGAAAGACTGTGGAATCGGACATATAAGTAAGAGGGAGTAGATGTGTATATGTATTTGTATATATGTAATGTAATATAAAAAAAGCATTAAGCTATAACATATCCTACTTACTGTATTTAAAACAAATACCCTTGGAGTCAAAATAGACCCTAGATAAGTAGCATAAAATTCTAGAGAAGCTAAGTTGCGAGGGTTAATGAATGCTAGTGAATGGAAAAATGTAATGCCAAGAAAAACGGGATTGTCCTGAAACTGCTGGCGCAATGTACAGGGACATCATTTTATTTTTACTAACATTTTTAATATTAACCTGTCTATACCTTTAGAGAACCGGAAACACCGCTTGCTCCCCCCTCCAAGACTGGAGTTCGATGATACTGGCGTAAAACACAAATCACTCTACTAGGTATAGGATGGAAGAAAAGTAGTTCATCCATTTACGTAACCTAGGAAATATCGCGATTTTGAGTTTGATAATTTTCATTAGGTTTTTCTTTAATCAAAGTACAGTACTGTATTAGGAATAAGTGTTTTTACTCACGAAGTGAGTTATCCATGCGAACGTATTCATTATGCAGTGTATATTATACTGTCTACAGCACATTAGCGTACAATATAGAGAAAGAAGTTAAATTGAAAAATAATCATAATATGGATATTTAAACACATTTTTGAAAATGGTGGCCGTTCATTTCGATACAGGCTTCGGTTCTTTTGTGCATATTATTACACTATAGACTATTGTACCTAATTCCAATTACCAGTTTCGTCCTTCGTACGAGTAACTCATGTTGAAATAATTCTGTACCTACTCTATAAAAGATTACCTTACGTACTGTAAATTCAATCCTCACTTCTGCCCGATCCGAAAAGATAAAATTACTCAGCAATGCTATCTACTGTCCGTTCAAGTGGTTTTGTCGCAGGGTCGTAGAAAGGGGGGGGGGATCATGTGACAGTTAATTACTGAACGAGATCCTTTTATTTAAGTTATTTTAAATACTTGTGTAATATTACGTAGACGTCCAATTCCTAACAGAAATTAATGTTTTCAGAAAAGCGCTAAGACAGCCCAGCTACTAGACTTTACAGAGAAGCAAACAGAAGCAGGTGGGGGAAACCGAGATGCGACGTATGCAAACGGACGACAGTACCTGTGCGAAAATATGATTCAATATTGAAAGCTCTTTCGTCACTGGAAAACGCGAACATATTTCTGGAACGTACTGTACTCACTCAGTACGGCTTACGCGCCCTCGGTTCAGTGTCGTGGAAGGTTGGAAGTTTACTAGTAGAAGGGGTGGGAGTGAAGTACATTCAAAAACTCAGGTACAATAAAAATTGAAGTAAAAATAAAATTATGTCCCTGTATAACTGTTTTATAAATTCTAACTTTGAGATTTTTTGACAGCAGGCTAGATGACAAAAGCTTCTCAACCGAATAATAACAGGCATTTCCCATATTTATTTTGTGTTTAATTGCTTCCCGAGTATCATTTATATTTGTTACTGTTGCTCCAAGATATTTGAATTTTTCCACCTCTTCGAAGGATAAATCTCCAATTTTTATATTTCCATTTCGTACAATATTCTGGTCACGAGACATAGGCTAATTATATACAGTACTTTGTCTTTTCGGGATTTACTTCCAAACTTATCGCTTTACTTGCTTCAAGTAAAATTTCCGTGTTTTCCCTAATCTTTTGTGGATTTTCTCCTAACATTAAATTAATTGTTTAAACATAATGAGCAACTCTATGTGCAATAAAAAGTTTGAATTTGTTTATATGTATATAAAAAAGCATTAAGCTATAACATACCCTACTTATTTACAACAGATATGCATGGGGTAAAAAATACCCCTCATAGGAGCATAAAATTCTATAGAAGCTATGTTGCGAGGGTTAATGAATGCTAGTGAATGGAAAAATGCAATGACAAGAAAAACGGGAGTCTCCTGATGCTGCTGGTGCAATGTAGTTCCCCCCCCTCCCTCCACAGATTTCTCTTGGACTCGCATGGGCTGAATTAAATTCTTTGGCGCTGAGACACAATGCACCATACAGACTGAGCACAAACCCTGCCTAGTTACCAATATCGTGCATCTACTTTCGTGTGAGTGCTTTCGAAGAATGAAACGCCAGACTTGCTATTGTGAGGAAGTATAAAATTATTTTGAATGGACGACATGGGGTTGCGAATGTATACATACTACTGATTGCACAAGCTGTATAAGAAAGAAACAAAACAAACAATAACTTTACCATTCCGCTCAGAGGAACATCTCTCGGATTTTCCATCCCCTGACGTCACTTCCTACATTTAATCATGGCTTGCATACCAGCAGAACAGGTGATTGCCTTCGAGTAGATGATGAAAATGAAGATCACTGGATCACGAGAACTGCTGAACATTATCATCCGGTGTCTAACATGCGAGACACTTCGATTCGAAACGTGGGATGGGTTTACAGAAAATGAATTGATGCATCATCATTATCGGCTAGACGCTATTCAGTTTTAACTTCTTAAATTGTTCAACCCATTATATCTTTGTTACTTCTAATTAAAATAAATTAAAGAAATATCACAATAATCAACTTCATTTTTTTAATGAATTTGGCATGGAACAGTAGTTATTTTTTTTTCTTCAGTACTAAGATCGAGTTTATTACGAACTTTATAGAAATGATGCTTTGACTACATAGAAGAAGAAATTAAGAAAGAATCGTAATAATAATAATAATAATAATAATAATAATAATCCGTGGCGCTACAGCCTGTGAAGGGCCTAGACCGACCAGCCGGCTTCACGTCCACATGCCAAAGCAGAGGTGGACGATCATCCAACCAGAATGGAGGTATCGTGTGGTTAGTACGATGATCCCCCCAGCCGTTATAGCTGGTATTCGCAACCGGATTTCGCTACCTATCGTAGCTCCCCAAGTGCATCACGATGCTGGGTGGGCACCGGTCCCATACACTGGCCGAAATTTCATGAGAAAATTTCTTCCCCCATAAGAAAAAATCGTACTTGGTAATAAAACATACTACCCTAAGTTACCACATTTTAAACTAAATTACTCTCAAAGAAAGCTATACTAAATTTATTTTATAGTAAATCCCGAAAAGACAAAGTATATGATTATGTCTCGTGACCAGAATATTGTACGAAATGGAAATATAAAAATTGGAAATTTATCTTTTGAAGAGGTGGAAAAATTCAAATACCTGGGAGCAACAGCAACAAATATGAATGACACTCGGGAGGAAATTAAACACAGAATAAATATGGGAAATGCCTGTTATTATTCGGTTGAGAAGCTTTTGTCATCTAGTCTGCTGTCAAAAAATGTGAAAGTTAGAATTTATAAAACAGTTATATTACCGGTTGTTTTGTATGGTTGTGAAACTTGGACTCTCACTTTGAGAGAGGAACATAGGTTAAGGGTGTTTGAGAATAAGGTGCTTAGGAAAATATTTGGGGCTAAGAGAGATGAAGTTACAGGAGAATGGAGAAAGTTACACAACGCAGAACTGCACGCATTGTATTCTTCACCGGACATAATTAGGAACATAAAATCCAGACGTTTGAGATGGGCTGGGCATGTAGCACGTATGGGCGAATCCAGAAATGCATATAGAATGTTAGTTGGGAGGCCGGAGGGAAAAAGACCTTTGGGGAGGCCGAGACGTAGACGGGAGGATAATATTAAAATAGATTTGAGGGAGGTGGGATACGATGATAGGCAGTGAATTAATCTTGTGGCCTGACTCCAAGTTCAATGTATACTGTATATTGATATATATTAAGTCAAGTGCCATATTACAAGGAGCACACTCAATTGAGTTATTTGGTGGCCGGGATTCTACAGTATTATGCACTGTTGAGCGAAAAATCTACTTAAAGATTAATTTTTTGATCCTATCTGTTATGGTAATAATGGTTATTGACTTAATATATTATGTCAACATATATGTCGAACTTGGAGTCAGTCCACTAGAGGAGGGGGATTCGATCCGGTGCTGTGGATTGAACTTCGGCGTAGCTCAGTTGGTAGAACACTTGGTATGTAGAACCAAAGGCCCGGATCCCTCAATGGTTAGAGCACTTGGTACGTAGAACCAAGGATCCGGGTTCGTTCCCCGAAACGGAGCGAATTTTTCTCCTCAACCATTTTTACCATAACAGGTATATGTTGTAGGACCAAAAAATTAATCTTTAAATAGATTCTTCGCCCAACAGTGCATAATACTGTGGAATCCTGGCCACCAAGTCACTCAATTGAGTGCACTCCTTGCATAATGGCAGTTGACTTCATATATCGTTGGCTGATAACCAGACTGTTCTAAGTCCAA
The DNA here is from genome assembly GCF_040183065.1 of Periplaneta americana. Lineage (NCBI taxonomy): Eukaryota > Metazoa > Arthropoda > Insecta > Blattodea > Blattidae > Periplaneta > Periplaneta americana. Next base: position 188,744,716 of record NC_091121.1, read on the forward strand.
CTTTTTATAAGAAAGAAATCTGTGTTTCATTGTGTTCCAGTTCTTGTCTGCATATATGAATCGAATAAAATTGTAAATAGGCCTATTCCTCTCCATAAGGTTGCTGTGAAGCTATTCCAAATTGTTTCATGAAGCTATGAATGTCAGGAGCTTAAAATAGATCTCGTGAAGAAAAAAAAATAGTAAAATGGACTTGGAACAGTCTGGTTCTGGGCCATCGATATGTCAACATATATGTCGAACATGGAGTCAGGTCAAAAAAGGAAAAAACTAAAGGGGGAGGATTCGATCCGGTGCTGTGAATTGGACTTCGCCGTAGCTCAGTGGGTAGAGAACTTGGTACGTAGAACCAAGGGCCTGGGTTCGATCCCCAGTGCCGGAGCGAATTTTTCTCCTCTAATAACCATTGTTACCATAAAAGATATATTCTGTAGGATCAAAAAATTAATATTTACACAGCAAACAGACGCCCTAACCACGCGACCGGTGCACAAGCGAAAACCTTAAACATCATAATTAAATCTGTGCATCTGGTTTAAAAAGAGAAAAAGAAACCTCAATGGAATTGCCCTCTAACTGCATTCAGGTAATCACTATGTACTTTAATAACACAGCTGGCTAGGTTATATCAACAAGTTGCCAAGATTCGAGAGGAGAATGCAAGGTAGTGTTCTATTTCTGTATTCACACTATTTTTAAGAATGCTATTAATGTTCCTTCTTGTTCCATATTTTATCTCCTTTTAAACTACTGTCATAAATAGCACAGTGTTGCCATGTTATTCGCCGGAGCTGTACGGTAGCTGTCAATGTACTGTTACTTCTCAAAGACTAGAGATATAAAACTGCAATGCTTTTAAATAAATAGATCTTCTGGTTTCCGTGATTTCTTCGGTATTCAAACTGGGTATCGTGATTACATCGTGTAATCAAAGACATTCAAACGGATACGAGGAGTTTCCTGTACATTGCTATGTGCTTTATTCACGTACTGAAGGCAAGCAGTGGCTGTATCATGTCGCTCTACAAACTGTCTCTACAAGCAGTAAGAGGTGGTTTCGTAAAGAACGAGAAAGAGAGCTTTTTTGTTGTTCTGTCGGACAAAATGTAATATGTTTACTTTGCTCAACGGTTCAATTAGGAGTATATAGAAACATCAATTGCCACGCTGAATAATGTATTATTATTATTATTATTAATATTATTATTATATTATTATTATTATTACTCATCACTAAATATGTGTTTCTATTTATTCTTCTGTACGTGCATGAATATTGATATTTTATATGTTATCCCTAGAAGGATACAATTATTAGGTTTTATCTCAATTTTAATCTTCTTAATCTTTAGATGAGGGTAACTATTTATTAGTTATTCATTTAATAATAATATTGTAGAAAGACTGATTCAATATTATGTGCCAACGAACTGTTAAACGCCAGGAATTGACATGTCTTAAATCATAGCCAGGAACAGAAAGATGAAATAAATAAATGTAAGGAAGTCAGCTACGTAATGGGGTTTGAAATATCTCGTGCTCTAAAATCTTTTAATAAAACAAAATTCTCAAAAGAGTAATGATTAAAATAGCTTAAATAACTTGTCCATAAGAAATAAGAAGTTTTTAATTTTGAAAAACTACGAATTTCTCGACCAAGTATCAAGAGAAGAATTGAGGGGTAGGGTGCAAGAAGGGAATTTTAGAGGATGTGACCTTTTTGAGTACAACGCTCTATTGTGTTCCCTGATCTGTTACGCATATGGTCACCAAGTTGTAGTTCAGTACTGTGATCATAAAGTCAGGAGTAACTAAAATGTAAAGGCGTGCATTGGTAACATTATTACGGTTTGAATTTTCAACATCAATTTTCTCAAAACTTGCATTTGAGAGAAGTGCCTTTCTTGCACCCAACCCCTCAATTTAGAAAATTCCTGATTATATTCAAGAGGAAGGTTAAAAAAAGAAGCAAGAAAAATCGTATATTATTCACTGGCTCTTCATGACAGCAGTGACATTACTGATACAGCAAAGCTTGAGATTTTTATCCGCGGAATTGATCAAGATGTTCGTACAGGAACCACCACTGGTTGTAGTTTTCATACCAAGTACCTTTCCTCCGTCTCCTTACTTCATAGGCTGTCCGTTGCATGTAATCACTGCAGCTCCAGTTTTGATCACTGCTGGGTTACTTGATAGAACAATATCCGTAAGAATATTTTCGAAGCTTGTTGCACCTAAACTTGGTCTTCAGTACCAGATTAGTGAAAAATTACTATCCACTTTCTGTCAACATTCAGTTTAGTATTTAAAAACTACGATACAATTGTCATGCTGTGTACTGATACAACGGACATGATTTCATGCAACATTTAATGAAGATACTATAAAGACCGGCTGTGGCACACGGCCTACACTTTGAAAACCTCCTATCTCCACGTATTTAATTTCGCGCATGTTGTGTCGTCGACTCCGAAGGCGCTGCTTGTGATGATCTGCCCTTAATGTTCGTGGAAGGGATTTAATCTTCCTGGCGGGAATCGCTACACTCATAAGCTGGTAACATTGATCTGCATATTAAATCACACTACGCCTCCTGCATCTTCTCACATAAGGTTTAGCAAAATCTACCGCCTATGCATATGGAATTTCTCCATTATTCAGTCGCACCTAAATCTCTGATTATACAGGGAGTATCGTTAGGAGAAAGACATTTTCCTGGAGGTCAGAGAGATTTCCGAAGGATACCATGTTGGAATATTAGTAGTGAGGATATTTCCTTCCGGTAGGCCGGCTTTAGTTTCCCCTTCCACCATTCTGGAATGAATTGAGTAGCCCCTATAAAGCAATTTTAAATTACTGTGCTACGCTAGAAGAAAGGAAAGATAAGTCTTTATAATAGACCAATTCAATTCATTTAACGAAATCAACTCCGTCACGGTGAATAAAAACATGGGCCTATATTCTGAGATTATGAAATCCATCTTTTACCATATCTTTACCATATTTTTTGTAATTATTATTTAGTATGTTTGCATTATTTTACTGAACTTGTGCTTGTATGACTATATAAATTTTTATTAGTGTTCTTTAAATATAAGTCTGTAAAATTGTATCAGCTTCTTTTGTTTCTGGCTAAGTGGAAGAGAAGACCTGATGGCCTTAACTTCGCCAGAATAAATAAATAAATAAATAATAATAATAATAATAATAATAATAATAATAATAATTATTATTATTATTATTATTATTATTATTATTATTATTATTATTATTATTATTATTATTATTATTATTATTATTATTATTATAGCTGTCAGTAAAAATTTGTTTAACCTAAGAGAATGTTCTTCCTACGTCTCACGACGTCACAGAGAATTATAATTACAAATATCGATATGCCTATACAAATTAAATTAGCAATATCTACATTTTAAATAATATAAATAATTCATTTGTCAAAACCTATCCCGCTGCAGTGAACGAAAACACATTCTGAAGTTGTGAAATGCAAATCTTTTACGAATGTCACATAAAATTTTGATACCAGTGCGTTTTCCCACTCTCAGTTGTACTTCACACACTTTACACGGTTTGTTTTCATTTCTTATGCTGAAATAGTTCTTCCCAAATTCGGATATAACCGACTGCAACGTAGATCTTGCTGGAGCATTCTTTTGAAACCAAATAAGGAAGTAATAAAGATATATTACTCTCAGAAAGTGTATACTTTACAAATTAAGTTAAATTAAATTAAATTCTAGTGACATAGAAATGGAAAAAAAAACTTGTGATCAGGACGAGTCCACTTACAAAATTATACAGATCAAAATAAAATACAATAGGCCTATTGGAACATAGATTGATAAATTAAAGTAATATTAACACAAAAGCCTGACTGAAAATGTAACCTACTCGGTATTAAAATGAAATCTCAATATAGTCGTAACTTTGTGTTTTACATAGACAACACTGATGAATGAGCGCCCGTATTGTACTGCGATTCAAAGCCTATTGTACGCCTATCTGCTTGTATTCTTGGCCCGGGTTCGAATCCCGGTCGGGGCAAGTTACCTGGTTGAGGTTTTTTCCGGGGTTTTACCTCAACCCAATACGAGCAAATGCTGGGTAACTTTCGGTGCTGGACCCCGGAATCGTTTCACCGGCATTATCACCTTCATATCATTCAGACGCTAAATAACCTAGATGTTGATACACCGTCGTAAAATAACCCAATCTATATATTCTTGTAATTCTACCTTTGAGGTCGATTCACAGTATACATTAGGTAATCTTTCCGTTTACATTCCGTATTCTTTCCATTAAAATATGCTGTATTCACACTTAAATTCTATTTCAGTACATTTCAAACCGTGAACCTGTTTCATAATTTTCATACGAGCTTCTTCATTACCATTATAGGCGACTTTCATACGACTTTTTATGCTCGACCATATTTCTAACTTGATATTATTAATTTTAATTGTATCTGACCTTCAGCAATGTTCCGTATGTTGTGAGATGTGCGCAGACGCGAAAGCATTGATTTTTTCCGAGGAACAGATATCCACATTGACCTTGCTAGGCCATAAGAACCTACAGAGATAACATTGAAATTAAATTAGACATTGAAAAACGAGATGACAAATTGAATTTATTTGAATATTATTTACAATTAACGCTAATTATTATAGTAACAGAACATAACCTTCTGCGACAGTATTGGATTTCCAGCCTCCGTGACTTTTCGCTGATTCTCTTTCGATTGCATATTCGAGAATAATCGATACTTGCGGTTTTATAACGGTAGAAAGCTGACCTGTCATTGGCTGAACAGTTGTAACTTGAGTCGTCATTGGCTGAAAGACCTGACCTTTAATGAGTAGGTGTACTTTAATGACATGCATTAAAGATCTGCTACCAGGTGTATAATTACTACGTTTCGGCATGGTGGAGCATAAATTTAATTATATGTGCTATTATTTTAGACGAGGATGAACGTAAGACTAAACGAAAGTGGAAAAGAACAAAATGGGTTCATGATAATGTGACAGTCGGGAGTCGATCGCGCCCCACAGAGGTCGGAGTCGCACGAGAAAACGAGCGATGCAGCGAAGGTTGCAGCCGCTCGGGTCTGGAGGGGACAGACGTAAGGGGGGCGAGTGGAAGGGTGAGGAGGGAGTAAAGCAGCTGGCGACTGAGCGGAGAAATCCAGATAACTCTGGATAGGCGTTATCTTCTAGGCATCTGTAGATTGTTCGGGAGATCGTACTCTCCAGAAACTATGCTTTGGTTATAAAAGAAGAGACGCGAGTGAACTGTAGCAGTGTTGTTATAGTCAGTGGACAGCAAGCCAGCCAGTCTTCTGTAGCAGTGAAGCCAGCTTCGAGACCGAAGTTCGACTTGAGTTGTGTCCGTAACTGTGGAGCCGGATGTCCTGAGTTTGAGTGCAGTGGACCGCAGTTGGGGGACCTGAGTTCGAAGTTCAGCGGATTGTCTCTGAAGGTCTGTGGTTCGAGATACTGTGAACTCGAGTGACTGAGCTAGAAGAACTAGCCAAGGCAAACGAACTGGCAGTTCTGATTTGTAAATAGTGCTCTGTGAACATTAGTTAAAATTAGCAGCATATTGTTGTTCTCAATAATTCAAGTAAATTGTCATTGTCGTCTGTGGAGTGCAATAACGAATACTGTGTTGCTGTGTGAAGTGGAAATCCCATTGTTGACGGGAGCAGAATTAAATTGTAGAAAGTGAATATTATTGTTGCTTTAAATAAAAGTTACATTGTTGAGTTGGAATAAATTTACAGTATGTTAAAAGAACGAAATACAGAAGGAGAATATTTTACTTTATTCAAAGAGCTAACAGATGATAATACAAATTTTTTTCAGTATTTTCGAATGTCAAAATATTAAAGTTATGATTTACTTTCCAATATCGAAGAACAACTTCAGCGTCGAAACACAACAATCAGAGTAGCTATAATTGCAAAACAAGCGCTATATTATTGCACATTGATTTAAACAAAGCAACGCACAAAATTTCTAGCTGCAATTGAGACGGATCGGAAACGTTTTTTAGTGCACACTGTCAAAACATGACCATACACGTTCCGTAAACATTGCTGCGATACTATACTGAATGCAATAGAAGGCTCACTGAAGGTATACGCAACGTAAAGTGTGTATATCTCATTTAAACACTAGTAAATATTATTTACGGATAACTGATGCAACGAAAACGGGAAACTTAGATAATGTATAGTATGAATCGACCTTTATACATTCACGTGACGCAACAGATGTACCAGAAAAAAAAATATTCTATACACTGTACATTTGGGAACAGAAATGCGCTTCCTGGTGATAAAATAAAGTGATGATGACCAATAAATTAAATGTTGAATTTGGTGCAGGGAATGAAATTGAAGGTGATGGAGATAATGGTAAAAAATATGATGAAGAAAGATTAATAGTAATGTTGAAGAAGATGGGGAAGAGAAGATTGAAAACGACGACGACGGTGATGATGATGATGATGATGATGATGATTATGGTGAAGATGATAAATATAAAGACATTAAGACTTTGAGAAAGGAAAATAGCGGAAAAGACAAAGAAGAAAAAGGAAATAATAATAATAATAATAATAATAATAATAATAATAATAATAATAATAATAATAATAATTTATTTTAGCTGGCAGAGTTAAGGCCGTAAGGCCTTCTCTTCCACTCAACCAGCAAAAAGTGTATATATATATATGCATGAACTTACAAAGAATTCAACAGTTTGATTTAGGTGAGAGTTACATGTATACAAGAGTTATTTATGAATTAATCAACAAAATACTATGAACTATTAGTTAAACACTGAAATAAACTGTGTAGCAGAATTAAACTAAAATACATAGAATGTTAATATATTTCAAATGATATTAGATAATAGAAAGAGATTATTATGAGACAATTTTGAGAATGCAGCACAATCAGGATGATGTCTAAAGAAAAAAGCAACAGTGTAGTCAGTAATATTTTAAATCAGTATGATTGGAGTGAAATGCTAAGAAGGTTATCTTTTAAGCTGTTCTTAAAGGTGTTTGTTGTCTTGCAGCCCCTAATACTTTGTGACAAGGAATTCCATTGACGCGAGGTGGTTATTGTAAAAGATGAGGAATAACAAGATGTTCTATGAAGAGGTATATTTAGCGTGCCACACATAAGTGATCTGGTATTTACGTCGTGGTTACAGTATAGATAAGAGAAACGAGACGAAAGGTAATTTGGTGTTGAGGTGTGCAGAATTCGAAAGAGTAAAGACAAAGAGTGTAAAGTTCTGCGTTCTTTAAGTCGGAGCCACGAGAGACTTGCGAAGGACGGTGATATGTGATCATATCGTCGGATGTTGCACACGTATCTGACGCACATATTCTGAGCTCGCTGTAAAATGACGGTGAAGTTAATGGAAATTATTTAGGAAGATAAAAATTACGAAATACCAACTACCACTCCCGTTATTACAACGATAGTGAATAAGTTGTGGTACAGAAAGACGATATATGCGGAAAGTTTTTGAGGACTAAACCAATTTCATCTCTTGCCATATAGGCTAACAATTTCTCCACAGTCCATAATTATCCTTACAGAAAGTGCTGTGAAAATAGAAACTGCAGCACTGCATTTATATACGGGTCAAACTCTCTCTAATTCCGACGGCGAACGTTTCACGGAGCAAGTAATCATAGGCGGTAGAGATGAACAAAACTAACTGCCGCTCTCGCTCGCTGTGTTCGTTGCATTTGCCTTTCGAATCTCGGCTCGTTATTCTCGCTGCGCTTCGAGTCTCGCTCATCATTCTCGAAATAGCATTTAGTCGACGTGGAAAGATTTCGTAACTTTGAATAACATACATCATTGAAATAAATAACATTAGAGATGTTTAATTGATACAAAAAGAGAAAACAAAACAGTATCATAGTTATCAAAATGTTCTGGTTCTACAGAGACGTCATTTCATTTTTACTTCAATTTTTATTGTACCTGAGTTTTTTTAATGTACTTTACTCCCACCCCTTCTACTAGTAAACTTCCAACCGTTCTCCACACAGAACCAAGCGTATACAGTCAAAGTCGCCTTACAGTCATAGTAAACACAAACAGTACTGAAATTGTGAGTATAGTACGTTCCAGAAATATGTTCGCGTTTTCCTATGACGAAAGAACTTTCAATATTGAATCATATTCTAGCACAGGTACTGTCGTCCGTTTGCCTACGTCGCATCCCGGTTCTCCCACTCACTTCTGCTTCCCCTCTATAAAGGCTAGTGGCTGGGCTGAGTTATCTCTTTTCTGAAAACATTAATTTCTCTTAGGAATTGGACGTCTACGTAATAGTCTATTATACAACTGTTTAAAATAACTTAAATGAAAGGGCCTCGTTAATTAATTGTCACGTGATTTTTCCTCTTACTACGACGCTGCGACATAACCACTTGGACGGACAGTAGATAGCATGTCTGAGTAATTTTAGCTTTACGGATCGGGCAGAAGTGAAGATTGAATTACAGTACGTAAGGTACTCTTTTATAGAGTAGGTACAGAATTATTTCAACATGAGTTACTGATACGAAGTACGAACCTGGTAATTGGAATTAGATACAATAGTCTATAGTGCGATAATATGCAAAAAAGAACTGAAGGCTATGCCGAAATGAACGGCCACCATTTTCAAAATTGTGTATAATATCCAGATTATGATTATTTTTCAATTTAACTTCATTCTCTATATTGTATGTTAATGTGCTGTAGGCAATGCATAATGAATACGTCCGAATGGATAGCTCATTTCTTAAGTAAAAACACTTATTGTTAATACAGTATTATATTTTGATTAAAGGAAAACCTAATGAAAATGATCAAACTCAAAATCGCGATATTTCCTAGTTTACGTAAATGGATGAACTACTTTTCTTCCCTCCTATACCTAGTAAAGTGATTTGTTTGTATTTTACGCCAGTATCATCGAAATCCAGTCGTGGATGGAGTAGCAAATGGTATTTCCGCTTCTCAATCGTTAATCCAAAGGTATAGCCAGGTTAATATTAGAAATGTTAGTAAAAATAAAATGATGTCCCTGTATTATCAGATATTACCTATGGTGATATAAATAGGAAAAAACACTCAAATAAATTTGCATTTGTAAGAAACATAAAACATAACGTTAAATAATACTTGAGATTGCACTCTTGATCTCAAACATATGAAGAATAATCGTAGCCTTTTAATAAGGGCCTAGTAATTAAATAAAGACTGGGGAACGGATTAATATACACTGAAAGGTAGAGATGATGTTTCAAATAGGCTACTTGATTATTTATACATAAGCTATATAACAATTGCCAAAACAAATGAAGTTCAGTATGGTATAAACAACTGTGACGATTCAAGGCTGCTTGACGTTCGAGAGTTGACCACTCCCGATGTCTTGAAAGTTCGCTTGATTCACTCACAAGCAGTCAATACGCAGGCAATACTGTCGTGCGGGTTATCGGCTTTGCGGGCGCTCTTACTCTTGCTTTCTCGATCGTTGTTCAACTCTAATAGGAGGCCTTGCACAGACTCCCGAGTTTTAGGTATGAAACGATGATGATACAATAACGGTGATCTAAAATTAATGGGGTACTCATACATACTGGATACACACGTGATGATCGTCAAATGACACTTGTATCCTCTCGAAAACCTACTGCATATAATACATTGAAAAAGATCTCATTAAAGACCAGAGGTGCTTTCCTCCGTAGACGTCTTATATGCACCAACATTGGCTGTCATTCATGTAAACAACTTCCAATTTGCTGCTGTATTCAAATCGAAATGTTTCAAAACATGTACTCTTCTCAAGTACATCGATCACTGTACATCCGCAGGATTTTATAATTGATGGAATTCTGTATGAATTCCGGCGGGCGCAGAAAAGAAATGTGTGCATCGGAGATGTTTTCAAGTCCATCTCTAGGCAGTAATATATCTTTCGAAAGGAGAGGAATCTCGGTCGATTGGTTTTCAAGTATTTCTTTCTTCAGTCAATGAATCTGAACATTTTGAAGAAAAAAAGAAGGGGGGGGGGGGTCAGACGTGGGCTGTTACGCTCGGCTTCTTGGTCCTGGCATGTGGGTTGAAAGGGGTGGTGAGTGGATAGTGAAGCTACGTGGTGGATTCCATGACGAGGGAAGGAATCCTAACCAGGAAACTATTGGCACGCTATAACAAAATGGACTGCAATGTAAACCTTTTTTTCCGGAATTGTGTTTTAATGTTTCTTTTACCAGTAGCGGGACTAAAACTGTATCAAACTTATGTCGTCAAAATATTTGTATCCTCATCGGGATAGTATCACTCGTGCCTTCTATCATAGCTTCCTTAAATTAAATTAAATTCAAAAGAAAAAAAGAAGGAATTAATGTAACGAAAAAGAAGAGGCGACGAGCAGAAAAATTTCGGAGAGAACATTCTGTGAACATTTTTCAACTAGAAAATATTATTATTATTATTATTATTATTATTATTATTATTATTATTATTATTATTATTCACCTGTGGAGTGTCGGCCAGTGCGTCTGGTTGCGAAACCAGGTGGCCCGGGTTCGATTCCCGGTCGGAGCAAGTTACCTGGTTGAGGTTTTTCCGGGGTTTTCCCTCAACCCAATATGAGCAAACGCTGGGTAACTTTCGGTGTTGCACCACAGACTCATTTCACCGGCATTATCACCTTCATCTCATTCAGACGCTAAATAACCTAAGCTGTTGATAAAGCGTCGTGAAATAACCTACTAAAAATATATTATTATTATTATTATTACTATTATTATTATTATTCTAAAAACGACAATGACAATAATAATAATAATAATATTAATAATAATAATAATAATAATAATAATAATAATAATAATAATAATTAGGCTTAGTATTCCAGCTACCTAAAGACTGAAGTTAAAGACACATTGGGTATATAGTACGCCGAACACAGATAATGCAAGGGATAAGAATATAAACAAACAGGTCGTCGCTGCGTGTTCGTGGAGTACAGTCAACTGCCGACACTCTGAAGCTATACTAGTAAACACATGCTTGAGCCGTGATGTTCATTTTCGTCGTGATCTCTGCAGTGAATAATAACGTGCATTCGTAAGTTACGGAACTTGAACATATGCGAATGTCACTTGAAATTATTTTATATTGCAAGAAATTATTTCAATAGCTTACTTGGTTATTTAACGACGCTGTATCAACTACGAGGTTATTTAGCGTCGATTTCTTTTTATTTTACTGGGTTACTTTAAGACGCTGTATCAATATCTAGGTTATTTAGCGTCTGAATGATATGAAGGTGATAATGTCGCTGAAATGAGTCCGGGGTCCAGCACCAAAAGTTACCCAGCATTTGCTCGTATTGGGTTGAGGGGAAAACCCCGGAAAAAAACCTTAACAAGGTAACTTGCCCCGATCGGAATTCGAACCCGGGCCACCTGGTTTCGCGGCCAGACGCGCTGACCGTTACTCCACAGGTGTGGACTTTAGCGCCGATGAGATTGGTGATAGCGAGATGATATTTGGCGAGATGAGGCCGAGAATTTGCCATAGATTACCTGACATTTGCCTTATGGTTGGGGAAATTCTCGGAAAAAACCCAACCGGTAATCAGCCCAAGTGGGAATCGAACCCGCTCCCGAACGTAACTCCAGATCGGCAGGCAAGCGCCTTAGCCAACTGAGCTACGCCGGTGGCTCTTTCAATAGCACATGACGTTATTGGTGCATGATGTAGTACAAGATATTCCTATTGTCTGATATTTTTTCGTGTTTCAAAAGGACGTTGCATTGTGTTGCGCATCATTGAAAACCCACTAATTTTCTATGTACCTTTCTAGAAATTCCATAAAATGCAGATTATTTAATTTATTAATTGAAATGTTGGCACTGAACATCATGGTAGACTACACAAATTCATGCTAAACGTCGAGTTAATATCTTCATAATTTTCATATATTGATGGTACTGGTTCTTTTGGATTACGTTCAACATACTTTCTGTGCCTTTTACTATTGTAGTGCCTGTTTTTGCCACTTTTACGTTTATTTTACACAATGTATATATAATGTTAGTCTATATTGACGAATATCCTCAACTATGTCCTGCAATATTATACGCTTGACCGTCTTACCTAAGGCATTTTACCTCTGCAATGAACCTTCAATCAGCTACAAAGATGTAGTTATTGAAATAATACGACTAGTAAGAGCAGTGATCGATAAGACTACTCACTATGACTGCGTCCCGGTTTTGACTTTCTAGAGGATGCGTAACTATTTTGTATACGAACGTACCTGTACCTGCGCTGTGACGTCACATATACTTCGAATCAGGCAACTTCATTCCAGTTTATAGGTAGCTCAAATACGGAGCATAATAATAATAATAATAATAATAATAATAATAATAATAATAATAATAATAATAATAATAATAATAAATAGTAGCAACGACGTGGAGTTATATTCCTTTTGGTCTCTAAGATCATCTATCCTAGGCCTGCACAAAGTTTGCGCTCTCCGAGTCGGCTCACAGCTCATGAGTGGAATGCAGATATTAGCTGCGTTCTGTATAAGGGTGGACTGGAAGAAGGGGTGATCTCGTACAACATATACACAAAAGGAAGTACTATTACGAGTGCTTATGAAATGAATTCCCGTTCAGTGTTTGCAAAACTATCTAGGACTATTATTAATTAATAAAGAAATATTTATTTTGAGAAATAATAGAAATTCCATAGCTACTTAAATGTACAATATCATTTTGTTTTATATTTATTTATCACTACATCAAAACGAGGTTTTATGCTGTTGGCAGCTGAAAGGAACAGTAGCCTACTGATCATAATGAAACTTCAGTTACAGATGTTCGATGTCTGCCTTTATTAAAGTTGATTACAGCCTGTGTAGTCGTGGGTATTATTGCTAATGTTCAGTCTTGTAAAACTCAACCAGGCTAGTAGTACAGGGACATCATTTTATTTTTACTTCAATTTTTATTGTACCTGAGTTTTTAAATGTACTTCACTCCCACCCCTTCTACTAATGAAGTTCCAACTCCACACAGAACCAAGACCGCAGATAGTAAGCAGTACTGAGTTACTGAGTATAGTACGTTCCAGAAATATCTTCGCGTTTTCCAGTGACGAAAGAACTTTTAATATTGAATCATATTTTCGCACAGGTACTGTCCGTTTCCCTACGTCGCATCCCGATTTCCCCCACCTGCTTCTGCACGCCTCTCTGTAAAAACAGGGCTGTCTTAGCTCTTTTCTGAAAACATTAATTTCTGTTAGGAATTGGACGTTTACGTAATATTATACAACTGTTTAAAATAACTTAAATAAAAGAGCCTCGTTAAGTAATTAACTGTCACGTGATTTCCCTCCTTTCTACGATCCTGCGGCACAACCACTTGGACGGACAGTAGATAGCATGTCTGAGTAATTTTATCTGTGCGGGTCGGGCAGAAGTGAAGATTGAATTTACAGTACGTAAGGTACTCTTTTGTAGAGTAGGTACAGAATTATTTCAACATGAGTTACTAGTAAGAAGAACGAAACTGGTAATTGGAATTAGATGCAATAGTCTATAGTGCGATAATATGCACAAAAGAACTGAAGCCCGAAGACTATCGGAATGAACGGCTACCATTTTCAAAAATGTGTTTAAATATCCATATTATGATTATTTTTCAATTGAACTTCATTCTATATAGTGTACGCTAATGTGGTGTAGACAGTATAATATACACTACATAATGAACACGTTCGCATGGATAACTTAGTTCGTGAGTAAAAACACTTCTTCTTAATACAGTACTGCATTTGATTAAATAAAAACCTAATGAAAATTATCGAACTCAAAATCGCGATATTTCCTAGTTTACGTAAATGGATGAAGTACTTTTCTTCCCTCCTATACCTAGTAAACTGATTTATTTGTGTTTTACGCCAGTATCATTGAACTCCGGTTGTGGAAGGGGGTAGCGAACGGTGTTTCCGGTTCTCTAAAGGTATAGCCAGGTTAATATTAAAAATGTTAGTAAAAATAAAATGATGTCCCTGTATTATTCAAACGATCTTTAGCCCTTAGGTCACATTGAAGATCAATAAGTTCGAGCTGTAAACCGTTAAATGTTAAATGTTGTGTTCCGTCTTTTAGATTCCTCCATACTGTACTGTAGCAGTAGGTAAGCAACGTGAAACAGTTGCTGAGAATAGGCCTACACACTGCACTCCACTAGATAACTGAGTGGTCGTTTCCCTCTCCTCTACCTATAGCAAGTCTATCTCATTCTGACGTATCTTCCTCTCCGTTTCGGCGAGCGGAAGACACGGCTCTCCCGCTGCGAAGGGGAGCGCGCGCTCGTTCTAGAGCAGCGATGTCAAACAGGGACTAACGGAGCGGAGCCCTCCACTAGACTGGTTGCGTGCTCCGGTGTTTCCACAGACATAAGCAAGTTCAAGCTCCGATTTAGCTCCACAACCGGTATTGGAGCTTACAACTCTGACACTACTGTTCTAGAGGATGCGTAACTATTTTTTATACGAACGTACCTATATCTGCGCTGTGACGCCACATACGCCGTATACTTCAAATCAGGCAACTTCATTTCAGTTTATAGGTAGGTGAAGTACGGAGCTTAATAATAATAATAATAATAATAATAATAATAATAATAATAATAAATAGTAGCAACGACGTGGAGTTACAGCATGTTCCCTTCGGTCTCTCAGATCATCCATGCTTTCTCTTTTAAATTCTTCTTCCGTTTTGCACCACTATGTGTACAATATACTGTATTTTGCATTGAACATTTAGAGAAATATTATTCCAAAGCCTTCGCAAAACTGCACTGCAATGGTAACTAAGTAACAATACGTGCACTGTAATGAGTCTGTTTCTGTTAGTTTTGTGGGAGGGAGGAAAAAGGTCTTAAGCCAATTTTTGTGAAAATGAGATTTTTATATATTCTGAAAGCGGAAACAATTCTCTACAATCTGGTAAAATGGCTAAAGTCAAATAAGACTCCTGACTGGATTTATAGAGCGTTACCAAATGTGCTAAGCATTTTTTGAATCGAGTACACACAGAATAAAGGACGTAAGAATATTTAATATTTTATGCTCGACCATGCCGAAATGTAGTAATTATACACCTGATAGCAGTCCTTTAATGTATGTCATTAAAGTACACCTACTCATTAAAGTACAGGTATTCAGCCAATGACAAGTCAGCTTACAGGTGTTCAGCCAATGACAAGTCAGCTTTGTACCGTTATAAAACCGCAAGTATCGATTATTCTCGGATATGCAATCGAAAGAGAATTAGCGAAAAGTCACGGAGGCTGGAAATCCAATACTGTCGCAGAAGGTTATGTTCTGTTACTATAATAATTAGCGTTAATTGTAAATAATATTCAAATAAATTCAATTTGTCATCTCGTTTTTCAATTCTAAATCAATTTTCACGTTATACCAGAGTAATTTTCATCTTATTCTGTGCCAAGGTCAATGAAATTCGGCCTCGGAAAAAATCAATACTTTCGCGTCTGCGCACATCTCACAATTCAGGTCAGTTTGCACATACTGTAACCATAATTTTGAATACTTTCAAGTTAGAAATATGGTCGAGCATAAAAGTAGTATGAAACTTGACTATAATGGTAATCAAGTCGCTCGTATGAAAATTATGAAACTCGCTTGCGCTCGTTTCATAAACAATCATACTTGCGTCTTAATTACTACCATTATAGGCTCGTTGCATAATGTACTATTATTCCTTACAAACCATCGCATGTTTACTTTCCATGCTTTCCTATTTAAAAAGTCTAACTTGTATTTTAGCCATTTTATCACATACTGGTGTCCTTTCCTTTTAAAACTTTAAGCACTAGGGTAAACAGTTCTATAATTGTTTAAGACCCATTTTGCATTCCTAATAATTTACATTTCTCATTTATTTTGACATGAAAAAGGTCTTATGCTTAATAGTCCCTTCTACTCAGTTTGGCTTCTAGTCTTAAAAGGGCTTAAGTGCGGCTATTTTTGGAAATAATCAAGAAAATTGTTAAATCAGCAACATTATCTATTTTAGAAGAAATATAAACAAGTAATATCCAGGAAAAGCCTCTTAATTAAAAAGCTCTATAATTGTTACCAATTACAATCTTTCTACTGCTCTCGTGAAAAATATAAAATTTTTACTTAAGACCTTTTTCCTCCCGGCCACAGAATTGTAATGAAGAATGGTTTCCCTAGCAACAAGTTTCTGTGTGGGAATTCTAGCTTTCAAGACCTAACAACAATAGCTGTAAATATAGGGACATCATTTTATTTTTACTTCAATTTTTATTGTACCTGAGTTTTTGAATGTACTTCACTCCCACCCCTTCTACTAATGAAGTTCCAACTCCACACAGAGCCAAGACCGCAGATAGTAAGCAGTACTGAGTTACTGAGTATAGTACGTTCCAGAAATATGTTCGCGTTTTCCAGTGACGAAAGAGCTTTCAATATTGAATCATATTTTCGCACAGGTACTGTCCGTTTGCCTACGTCGCATCCCGATTTCCCCCACCTGCTTCTGCTCGCCCCTCTGTAAAAGCTGGGCTGTCTTAGCTCTTTTCTGAAAACATTAATTTCTCTTAGGAATTGGGAATTGGGCGTTTACGTAATATTATACAGCTGTTTAATTTAACTTAAATAAAAGGGCCTCGTTAAGTAATTAACTGTCACGTGATTTCCTCCCTTTCTACAATCCTGCGGCATAACCACTTGGACGGACAGTAGATAGCATGTCTGAGTAATTTTATATTTTCGGGTCGGGCAGAAGTGAAGATTGAATTAACAGTACGTAGAGTAGGTATAGAATTATTTCAACATGAGTTACTAGTACGAAGGACGAAACTGGCAATTGGAATTAGATGCAATAGTCTATAGTGCGATAATATGCACAAAAGAACTGAAGCCTGTATCGAAATGAACGGCCACCATTTTCAAAATTGTGTTTAAATATTCATATTATGATTATTTTTCAATTTAACTTCTTTCTCTATATTGTACGCTAATGAGCTGTAGACAGTATAATATACACCGCATAATGAATACGTTCGCATGGATAACTCACTTCGTGAGTAAAAACACTTATTCTTAATACAGTATTGTACTTTCATTACAGAAAAACCTAATGAAAATTATCAAACTCAAAATCGCGATATTTCCTAGTTTACGTAAATGGATGAACTAATTTTCTTCCTTCCTATACCTAGTAAAGTGATTTGTGTTTTACGCCAGTATCATCGAACTCCAGTCTTGGAGGGGGGAGCAAGCGGTGTTTCCGGTTCTCTAAAGGTATAGACAGGTTAATATTAAAAATGTTAGTAAAAATAAAATGATGTCCCTGTACAACAAAAAACACAATCGTGGAAAAACATTTATTATCTGTAATGTACCAAAGAAATAGAAAGACGGTATCATCAAAATTGGAGCAGTAGTAATGATAGTGATTTAAATAAATTGACATAGCAACTGCTAGACTCTGTAGCTATTCTGAATTTTATATCCAGAGTTACATCACAGTATAAGAGCATACATAAATGCAAAGAACCATGTCACATTCTTACCTTAGTAGACTCTTCACTGAAGTTTTTATGAAGCTGGATTATGAATTACTGCCTCAGTTCATGATGTCTTGGTGATGCACTTTGTAGAGCAAACGTCTTCGTTTTACGGCCGACACACAGAAACACAGGGACAAAGAGCGGCCCCATCGCAATTAATCTGCTCGAAATGTCCCTATCAAACGCCGACACGGCGACTCTTGGCTGCCCAGGAAATCACATTATAAATATCGGTCAAGTTCTGCGTTCGAGGCTTGAAGCGACCTCTTGAATTGTGGGTATACATGGGAGAAGTCCATTCAGAGTGCTTCAGCTGTGTCTCGTTTAATACAGCGTTGCCAGTCTGTAGACATTCTGTAAATGAACAAAGTGAGACGTTAAAAAAATGATTGAGTTAACATTTCTAGACATTTTATTCGAGCAAAATTTTATGTCAGCAAGTAATCTATAATAGCGTTTTTCAACCTTTTTCAACTTGTGGCACACTAAAGGTGGAATTTAAAATCTCGCGGCACACTCATAATCTAAACCAGTGGGCAATTATGAGGATTTTAGGTGGGACTGAGGGCTGTAAAATACAAATAAAAGAGATAAATGTATATAGAAAATATATAAAAATTAAATAGTTCCAATTTTATAAGGATTCTTTTTAAGTCAAAACAGAGGGGAATGATGGTATGATGAATGGTGAAGGGGCGTATGGAGAAAAGAAGTTGAGAAGCACTAAAACAGAATTCACATTGTTCACAAATGGAACCAACACACTTTTTCGTATATTTATTTGAAGTTTATGATATAAATGTAAAATATAATGACAGAAAGAGGATGCAATTCCAGTTTGACAGGCCTGATTATGGTATTATGTATATTTCTTAATTTGTTACTTAGCAAAAATGAAAAAATATATTACATGTTTTGCCGAAGTATTTATACGATATCATTACATGTTTTGCCGAAGTATTTATACGATATCATTACATGTTTTGCCGAAGTATTTATACGATATCATTACATGTTTTGTTGAAGTATTTATACGATATCATTACATGTTTTGCCGAAGTATTTATACGATATCATTACATGTTTTGCCGAAGTATTTATACGATATCATTACATGTTTTGCCGAAGTATTTATACGATATCATTACATGTTTTGCTGAAGTATTTATACGATATCATTACATGTTTTGCCGAAATAATTATACGATATCATTACATGTTTTGCTGAAGTATTTATCCGATATCATTACATGTTTACCGAAGAATTTATGCGATATCATTATGTTTTGTTGAAGCATTTATACGATATCATTATATGTTTGCCGATGAATTTATATATCATTACATGTTTTGCCGAAGTATTTATACGATATCATTACATGTTTTGCTGAAGTATTTATACGATAGCATTACATGTTTTGCTGAAATAATTGTACGATATCATTACATGTTTTGCTGAAGTATTTATCCGATATCATTACATGTTTACCGAAGAATTTATGCGATATCATTATATGTATTCCGAAGAATTTATGCGATATCATTACATGTTTTGCCGAAGTATTTATACGATATCATTATATGTTTTGTCGAGTATTTATATATCATTACATGTTTTGCCGAAGTATTTATACGATATCATTATATGTTTTGTCGAGTATTTATATATCATTACATGTTTTGCCGAAGTATTTATACGATATCATTATATGTTTTGTCGAGTATTTATATATCATTACATGTTTTGCCGAAGTATTTATACGATATCATTATATGTTTTGTCGAGTATTTATATATCATTACATGTTTTGCCGAAGTATTTATACGATATCATTATATGTTTTGTCGAGTATTTATATATCATTACATGTTTTGCCGAAGTATTTATACGATATCATTATATGTTTTGTCGAGTATTTATATATCATTACATTTTTTGCCGAAGTATTTATACGATATCATTATATGTTTTGTCGAAGTATTTATATATCATTACATGTCTTGCCGAAGTATTTATACGATATCATTATATGTTTTGCCAAAGTATTTATACGATATCATTACATGTGTGCCGAAGTATTTATACAATATTACATGTTTTGCCGAATATTTATATATCACGACATGTTTTGCCGAAGTATTCAGACGATATTACATGTTTTGCCGAATATTTACATATCATTAAATGTTTTCCGAAGTATTTATAAGATATTACATGTTTTGCCGAATATTTATATATCATTACATACATGTTTTGCCGAAGTATTTAAATTCAATTCAAGTGATTAGGTCTTTAGACATACAGTAATAGGTTTCGTCACAAATACAAAAGGAAACAAAAACATACATTTGAAAATACACATACAGGGTATAATTGAAACAGTAAGGTTTTATTAAAACAATGAAAAAACAAAATATTTTGAAATTCTAAAAAAATTAATGAGAACACTTCACTCTTAATATATTATTTGTAACTAAATCTAAATAACTTTATTAATTAAAAACAATATGATATGAATTTATATTAAAAACTCATCTACGGAGTAGAAAGGATTAATGAAAAGCCAATTATAAAATCTATTTTTGAAACTATTGGTTGGTAACTTATAATATTTACTGGGAAACTTATTATCAAGCCTAGGGAGTTCAGCAGTTTAAAGACAGATTAATAATACACAAAGTATATATTGCTAGTTTGTTTGTAAAGAAACTTCCTTCGCCCAGTCCCGAAAGACTGCCCATTCGACTTCATACTAGTGATCGGTTGTCTGGTTGTTGATAGCTAGCATTCCAAGAGTACAGGCGAGTACCAGTCTACTGTGCACAATTACTATGCCGAAAGTTTCACTGAAAAAAGAAGATAAATTAAAGAAACTTGTGCAAGTATACGGAAGTAAGTACTTTTGTACAGATAACATTAATATCACAGCATATCAAAACTCAGAGACATGAAGCTCATTTACAATTATTCATACGTAACCAGAAGGAAGCAAGCGCGCCTTCTGTTTCAAATTCTGATAGAAACGATGATTTTTCCGGGATTTATGTGAAATGATGGTGAGGGCCAACATTCCTTTTAACAAGTTAGAAAACCTCCACTTCAAGAATTTTATAGAGAAGTATACGGGTAGAATTGCCCTATCTGAAACAACTCTACGTAAAGGATATTTAATGTTATGTTACGAAAATGTTCTGCATAACATTCGAGAAAAAATATCTGATAACAACATTTGGGTTTCTGTAGATGAAACCAGTGACAGAATGCATAGGACTTTAGCAAATGTTGTTGGAATACTCCATCCACAAAGCCCGGGGAAAAGGTTTTTATTAACTTCAGAGTTACTCGAAAGAGTGAACCACAAAACTATTTCAAGTTTATTTGAAAAATCAATGTCTCTTTTATGGCCCGACGGCATCTAACGTGGAAATGTTCTCCTCCTCGTTATCGATTGCGCACCTTATATGATAAAAGCAGCTAAGGAAATTCAACAGCTGTATCCTAAACTGACCCATGTGACTTCTTTAGCTCATTGCTCTCATAGAGTTGCAGAAAAATTTCGATCAAGTTTCAGTCATGTGGATCGTTTTATTTCTTATATGAGGAAAATATTTTTGAAAACACCCTCTAGAACAAGAATCTTTAAAGAAATGGCGCCAGAAATTCCTTCACCGCCTAAGCCTAATGTAACTAGATGGGGAACTTGGTTGGACGCTGCCATTTACTAAGGGAAATACTACAATCGCATGGTTGAAATATTAAATGTACTCGATGACGAAGACAGCGCTGCAATCAAAGAAGGCAAATGCCTCGTCTCGAACCAGCTATTAATAGATTTGAAGTTAATTGGAAATAAGTTTCAAGACCTTTCCAAAACCTGCTACAGTCAAGAAATATGGAAATGATTGAGGCATCCGACTCGTTGAGGGATTATCTACTGTAAACAATTAAAGTGAAGATGAAAAAATTGTGTCGGTGCAACAAAATTTTAAAAACATTCTCAAGAAAAACGTTGGATTTTCTAAACTTTGTGAAATTCTAAATAAAATAACAAATCCAATAGACAAAGCTTTGAAGAGTATTGACAGTGATTGTGATAGTGTTGCATGGTTTAAGTTTGCCCCAACACATCAGAATTTTTCTCGGTTAAAAAAATTATTTGTTAGAAAATAGAATAAGCTTTTCATTTGATAAATAATTTAAGAATGTATGTTGTGGTTCATTGCAACAATCATATGATTCGTGTTTGTAAACAAAACTGTATGAGGAATAACTAATTCCTAACATATGAATGTGCAAGATTTTTTTTTTTTTTTGCAATTAATGTTATATTTCTGTACTATTTTGCAGTTCACTTCGTCAAACGTAACGCAATCCTTCAGTTATTACGCTAAAGTTTGGGCGAGGAGTTATTTTTGTCGCAGTCTGTACTAGAACACCCGTGTACGTATCGAATCCTCACTGTGTGTAACGAGCGTCAGGGTTCAGTAAACCTCCCTTCATACTTAACCTGTAAGAATTGTTTACCTGCTGAAGTCCCGGGCTTTGCTTATTATATAACACGATATTATTACATGTTTTATCAAAATATTTACTTTACGACTTTTTTTTTTCACGGATAGAAGTAAATTACGATATTTTTTTTAGGGGTGGTACGATATTCTAACTTTACTGATCTGACAACCCTACCTACATTTTAATCATTCTCTTTTCCGCCGCTCGCACACCTAAACTGTGTTTACCGACCTTGTGCACCGTTCGCTGAGTTGAATCTTGTGAAGTCAGTTTTTTTACTAGACTTTTCATTTTTATTTTTCCAATGTTTGCCATGACAACCTTCACTATTTTCATTTTCTTGCGGCACACTAGAAGATTATTCACGACAGCACACGGATTGAAAATATCTTTCAGAAGTCACGAAAAATTTCGAAGGCATCTACCATAGCTTGTTAAAAAGTATGTTGTTGTTTAGTCAACTGTCCGAAGACAGGTGTCTGAACCTCATAAGTGACACTCATTACGCAACGGTTCTTCAATAATAATAATAATAATAATAATAATAATAATAATAATAATAACAATAATAATAATAATAATAATAATAATAATGGTTTATTTAATCTGTCATAGTTAAGGCCATACGGCCTTCTCTAGGACTCAACCAGGAGTAAAACTGCGTTACAAAAAACGCTACAAATTTACAAAGTAAAGTACACTATAATTATACACACAAAACTGAAGTAGATAATCATAATACAATGTAAACAACAAGTCACTAGAAATCAGACTTAATATATAACATATACAGGGACATCATTTTATTTTTACTAATATTTCTAATATTAACCTGGCTATATCTTTGGATCAAGGATTGATAACAGTTTGCTACCCCCTTCCACGACTGGAGTTCGATGATACTGGCATAATATACAAACAAATCAAATCACTTTATTAGGTATAGGAGGGTTGAAAAGTAGTTCATCCATTTACGTAAACTAGGAAATGCCACGCTTTTGAGTTTGATCATTTTCATTAGGTTTTTGTTTAATCAATACAGTACATTTTTAACAATGAGTGTTTTTACTCACGAATTGATCTGTCCATGCAGATGTATTCATTATGCAGTGTATATTATACTGTCTACAGCACATTAGCGTACACTATAGAGACTGAAGTTTAATTGAAAAAAATCATAATATGGATATTCAAACATATTTTTGAAAATGGTGGCCGTTCATTTCGATACAGGCTTCAGTTCTAATGTGTGTAATTCCAATTACCAGTTTCGTCCTTCGTACTAGTAACTCATGTTGAAATAATTCTGTACCTACTCTGTAAAAGAGTACATTACGTACTGTAAATTCAATCTTCACTTCTGCCCGATCCGAAAAGATAAAATTACTCTGACATGCTATCTACTGTCCGTCCAAGTCGTTATGTCGCAGGGTCGTAGAAAGGGAGGAAATCACGTGACAGTTAATTACTTAACGAGTTATTTTAAACAGTTGTATGGGTATAATATTACATAGACGTCCAATTCCTAACAGAAATTAATGTTCTCAGAAAAGAGCTAAGACAGCCCAGCCACTAGCGTTTACAGAGAGGCGAATAGAAGCAGGTGGGGGAAACCGGGATGCGACGTAGGCAAATGGACGACAGTACCTGTGCGAAAATGATTCAATATTGAAAGCTCTTTCGTCACTGGAAAACGCTAACATATTTTTGGAACGTAATGTTTACTATGACCGTAAGGCTATTATTACTGTGAGCGTATTCCGAATCTCATCGGTGAGCAATCCGATGGCATCACAGTGTTCCGAATTCCACCGATGACGTCATTGATGCTCCACAGGTGTCGCACCGGTGCCATCAACTTGCAGAAGTTGTGGCAGTCTCCATCAGCCGCCATCAGTGAATCTGATTGGTTCTTGTATAGGGCGGGAATTAGCAGACGAATGACATCGTGCACTGTTGTGTCATGGCGGTGTGTTCTACTGTATTGTTTGTAATGAGCACAACGTAAAAACAATATGTTAATGGCTTATGAGCGAACATGTCAACGGATCAGTTATTACTACTGGTTCAAGAAATAAATTGTTTATGCTATCTTTTCTTTGAACGAGATGGGAGTACGAAAATTTCGCAAAATTTTGCTAGCCTAGCACAGAAAACAACTTGTACAGTCGCCATGACAGCATCGATCCTTCCAGCAGTTTTGTTCCTTATTTCGCTGCAACGTGACGTCATTGATGTCACCGGACCGGTGAGATTCGGAATACGCTGTGTGTATGCGTTCTTGCGGTCTACACTCATTGTTATAACTGTACTGTGGAGGACGGTTGAACTTCCTTAGTAGAAGGGGTGGGAGTGAAGTACATTAAAAAACTCAGGTACAATAAAAATTGAAGTGAAAGTAAAATGATGTCCCTGTAGAAAGAAAGGAAAATGCATAATAAAATGTGAACTGTAAGTCAAAATAAATGAGACATACAAAGTACAAACATATAAGACAAAATTAATATGTTTTGGAAACAAGTGTATTGGGAAATATAGTTATTGCGGAAAATGTTTTGGGAAAAGTATGGGATAATCCACCAAACAACATGTTGCAATCAGCGATACAGAATCTGCGTGACAGACTGCAGCAATGCACCTTAAGTGGTGAGAGGCCACTTAATAAGGGTGCTATTTAGAAAATGGGATCACGTCCTCAAATGGCATTCAATAACATATTGTTCTAGAGGGACATCATTTTATTTTTACTAACATTTGTATTATTAACCTGGCTATACCTTTAGAGAACTGGAAACACCGTATGCCACTCCCCTTCCACGACTGGAGTTCGATGATACTGGCGTAAAACACAAACAAATCACTTTACTAGGTATAGGAGGGAAGAAAAGTACTTCATCCATTTACGTAAACTAGGAAATATCGCGATTTTGAATTCGATAATTTTCATTAGGTTTTTGTTTAATGAAAATGCAGTACTGTATTAACAATGAGAGTTTTTACTCACGAACTGAGTTATCCATGCGAACGTATTCATTATGCAGTGTATATTATACTGTCTACAGCATATTAGCGTACAATTTAGAGAATGAAGTTAAATTGAAAAATAATCATAATATGGACATTTAAACACATTTTTTAAAATGGTGACCGTTCATTTCGATACAGACTTCAGTTCTTTTGTGCATATTATCGCACTATAGACTACTGCATCTAATTCCAATTGTCAGTTTCGCCCTTCGTACTTATAACTCATTTTGAAATAATTCTGTACCTACTCTATAAAAGAGTAACTTACGTACTGTAAATTCAATCTTCACTTCTGCCCGACCCGCACAGATAAAATTACTCAGACATGCTATCTACTGTCCATCCAAGTGGTTATACCGCAGGATCGTAGAAAGGGGGGAAATCACGTGACAGTTAATTACTTAAATAGGCCCTTTTATTTAAATTAATGTTTTCAGAAAAGAGCTAAGACAGCCCAGCCTTTACAGAGGGGCGAGCAGAAGGGGGTGGGGGAAATCGGGATGCAACGTAGGGAAACGGACAGTACCTGTACGAAATTATGATTCAATATTGAAAGCTCTTTCGTCACTGGAAAACGCGAACATATTTCTGGAACGTACTATACTCACTAACTCAGTGCTGTTTACTATATGCGGCCTTGATTCTGTGTGGAGGACAGTTGGAACTTCATTAGTAGAAGGGGTGGGAGTGAAGTACACTCAAAAACTCAGGTACAATAAAAATTGAAGTAAAAATAAAATGATGTCCCTGTATAACAGCGTTAAAATTTTAATTTGTATCTTATATTGTTAAATTTGTATGTTAAAATCGTCAGGTCCTCTTGGCCCACCCTATATAAGCATTTACATAGAAGAATATCATAAAATTTTCTAATTTAAAATGCATTACCGCCTTATATTAATTCAGAACGCTGAGTTATAAACACAAGCACTGAAACTTCATAATCCATAAGCACCGAAGATGAGCAGGAGTTTCAGTTCTTAAAGTCATTAAATTTGTGTTTTCAGATATATGATAACTGTAAGTTGAAAGTGTTTTACGTATATTTACACCTTCACACACTGTGGTAAAGGAAAAGGTCTGTAATGACAGGAGAAGATCCTGAGGGATAAACACGTTCTTCAAAACCACTTCTAAGTGAAAACATAACAGTTTAGGTTCTCGTCTAAAACGGTGAGATGATATAAAAATATCGCTTAAAACCTCAATATGATTTCTGGTAAGAGCGCCAAGTTTGTTTCTGCATAAGTGTTACATTTACAAGAAATGGTTAAGTGAGCAATGGCTAAGTACCCGCCATGAATATTTAAACCTTAAAGAATGCCAAGGCAAAGATAAAGCGTCCGCATCACGCCTTCAGACACACAAGAAAGAGGGAAGCGAAGCAGAGGTCCTATTCTTTCTAAACAATGGAATTAGATGGAAGTGATTTGATCAACGTCACACTGTGGTAGCCTTTTATTTACATGAACAACCGGACAAAATTCATTTCATTTTCAATAAATAGAATACAGATTAGAACATATTAAGACACCGGAAAAGATTCAAAAACGGACTCTCAAGTTTTGTCGGAAAAATTCACCATTAAAATGGGACACACTCACGGACAGGAGAACGCGAATTCGATTATGCGCAATGTTCAAAACATACAGAGGTGAGCCTGCCTGGAGAGAAATAAAAAATAGGTTGCAGCCGCCAAATTACTCTTCAAGGAACGACCACTCATATAAATTGTGGGAAAGAAGACAGAGGACGGACACTGGAAAGTTTTCTTTTCTCAATCGTACTATCAGGGACTGGAATGCTTTACCTGCAGACTTACTAAAGGCTTTACCAACAACCAAAAATGTATTTAAAAATAGGCTTAAGGACTTTACTAATAGACGGTAATTATACACAGCACTTAAAGGGTGTAAATGATATGTTGTTATTGAAGTGTTGTGTCAGTGAAGTGTGTAGTGTAAGTGAAACGTGTTCCTGTCAGTGAAGCTTTATAGTTTATAGTGGTAGTGCAAAGTATTTGAACAGTGAAATGTTTTTGAAGTGTTAGTGAAATCAGGATAGAATCAATGAAATGTGTCGTAGTTCCAATGCAGTGAGTGAGTTGACAGCGAAATGAGTGTAGTGTTGAAAGGTACTTGTGCAGATATGAACATATCATACTCGTGGGTTTTAGTTCGATCTTAGTTTTAAGATACAAATTAGATTTCAAATGTTATTTTAAGTGATCGTTTCATTTAATTTAGGATATTCCCTATTATTATTATTATTATTATTATTATTATTATTATTATTATTATTATTATTATTATTATAAATTATTGTTAGTATTAATTATTAGTATTATTATTAATTGTATTTTTAATTAATAAGTTTATTATTGTCATTATTGAGTGTAATTAGTTACCACTGCCACCAAGTACATACCCACTGCAGTGTGAATAAATACATACATACATACATACATACATACATACATACATACATACATACATACATACATACATACATACATACATACATACATACATACATACATACATAAAATAGTAAAAATAACATCCGTGACTACTGGAATTGCTGCAAAGCTATTTAAGCGCACTCGAATGAAGACGACTGTATGCAGTGTGTAAAGGCTAAATACGAGTAACATTGTTGATTTAAGCTTTAACCTAATGTAACACAAACTGACGTAATTAATTTCACTGAACACTTTAATAGTAACAGTACATATTTACATATATTCATGAATTTTCATACGAATTGTTTGGTTTCTCGATGCCGTTATGACATAATTCCCAACATGTCTAGTAGCCATAAGTGATTCAGTGCAAGAAAAACTGAAAATCAGTCGACAGAAAGAAAATATAGCACAACGTATAAGTGCATTAATGACACCATAATAAAAGCAATACAATAAAGAAAATAACACTATAGATCATATATAAAAATTAAATAAATCAAAGCGTGAAGAATGGGATGAAAGACAGCAAAAGTGTGTATCACTGGGAAGAAATATGGAAAATTAAAACAATCTTACTTGCTGACGACCAAGGTTTTTTTTTTTTTGGCTAGTAACGAAGATAATCTCCAAAAGTATGTATCAAAACTAAACAATACACTAAAAAGTGTGACATGATGATCTTACG
This sequence comes from Periplaneta americana, assembly GCF_040183065.1. Lineage (NCBI taxonomy): Eukaryota > Metazoa > Arthropoda > Insecta > Blattodea > Blattidae > Periplaneta > Periplaneta americana. Next base: position 188,773,120 of record NC_091121.1, read on the forward strand.
CACTGAAACAAAGCTATTGGCAATTGAATAGGAGGGCTAAAACAATAGTAAACAGATAAAATATAGAAGAGAAGAAAATTTTAAACATCTTGGAAGTAATATAAACTACTATAAAAAGTGATGTAGATCTAGAAGAAAATTAGTAAAAGTACAGCAAGAAAAACAGATTAACAAGAAAGTACAGTACTTAGAAATAAATCTGTCGAAAGATATTAAAATGAAGTTGGGTCATGTTTTGTCAAAATCTGTATTGCAATGTTGTTGTGAAACATGCATCTTAAGCTACGAAGATAAAAAGTGCATTGAAAGAGCACAAATTAGGTTCCTAAGATCTGTTTTTTTTTCTAGTTGGTTATTTAACGATGCTATATCAACCATTAGGTTATTTAGCATCTATCTTATTGATGATAGCCAGATGATATTTAGCGAGATGAGGCCGAGGAGTCGCCAAGATTACCTGACATTCACTTTACGTTTGAGAAAACCTCGGAAAAAACTCAACCAGGTAATCAGCCCAAGCGGGAATCGAATCCGCGCCCGAGCGCAACTCCGGATCGGCAGGCAAGGGCCTTAGCCGACTGAGCTACACCGGTAACCGTCAGATCTGTTGAAAATGTTTCACTGTTAGATGAAATCAAAAGCAGGGAAATAGGGAATAGAAAAAGAAACGTTATTGAGGAAATTGAAAAATATCGAAGAGAGTGGCAGCAACACGTAGAAAGAATGTCAAGCACATCCAGTGGGAAAGCGACCAAGGGCAGGATAGATTCAATTATCCTCAGAAGGGGACAGTATATAAAGGGAAAGCAAAGATCCAACCTAAATAGAAGAAAGAAGAAAAAGAGGAAGATCAAAGAATAAACTTATTTATCAAGTGACTAATATATCATTATTACTAGATACGAGTTAGTAGGCCTATATTTAAACTTTGATAATGAAATTACAAATGTAGTAAAATGTATAAGACTTAACGTAATATTTTGCAGTTATCAGTTGAATTATCAATCTCACTTAGAATTTGTTATATTCCTTATGGTAATACAAAATTCAGTCTTCCTATGCTTGATATTGTGTCTGAAATTTATGACTCAAACTCAAGGGAGCATGAAGGATTTGCATAAGGGATCTTCAGGAGTTTTCTCTTAAGCGAAATATTCAAATATTATAGTTTCCGGCACTTAAAACCATGTCTCTGTTTGACATGAATAAAAGGTAAGATTTACTGGCAGTAGTAGTAGCAGCAATATGTACCAAAATGTAAGACTGAAGCAGGTCTAATGCACAGTTCTAATTATGGTCCAAGATTATATAAGGATTTTATAAAAAGGAATCCTAAACTAAAATTATTAAACAATACATTATTCAAAAAACAAGTGCTTGAACTGTTTTTAAAATTATAATCATGTAAATTCTTGTTCTTTATTTATTTTTTTCTGTCACTTTAAAAATGTTGAAATTGTTAAGTTAGTATGTTTATGTATAGGCTATGGTACCGTTTTGTTTGTTTGTTTTTGTTTTTTTCCTTATTATTTTTAAACTTTATGTGTAATTACATTTAACAGTTTTAATCACAGTTGTGATTATTATTATTATTATTATTATTATTATTATTATTATTATTATTATTATATTTCTTCTATCCAGTTTTCATTATTGGTCACACCCGACCTCAAGCATCTTGCTTTTTCGGGTGTGACCCAGTTTACATTGTATTTATACAATAATTTGTAATATATAGGCTATTTGACTATGAGATTGGTAATCAATTTCGAATTTTGAAGAATATTCATATAAGAGTATTATAATAGTATTGTAAAATCTTTGTTATTGCATGTAATTTTGCTTGCAATAAAAATCTTTGTAATCTTAAAAAAAATAGTAGTAGCATCAGTAGTTTTTAGGGGTTCCTTACTACGCTGTATCAACATTTCAGTTATTTAGTGTCTGAATGAAATTAAGGTAATAATGCCGGTGAAATGAGTCCGGGGTCCAGCACCGATAGTTACCCAGCATTTGCTCATATTGGATTGAAGGAATACTCTGGAAAGGACTTCAACCAGGTAACTTGCCTCGACCGGAATTCGAACTGGAGCCACCTGGTTTCGCGGTCACATGCGCTAACCGGTATCCACAGGTTTGGACAGTAGTAGTAGTAGTAGTAGTAGTAGTAGTAGTAGTAGTAGTAGTAGTAGTAGCAGTAGCAGTAGCAGTAGTAGTAGTAGTAGCAGTAGTAATAGTAGTAGAAGTAGCAGTAGCAGTTGCAGTTGTAGTAGTAGTAGTAGTAGTAGTAGTAGTAGCAATAGCAGTAGCAGTAATAGCAGTAGCGTAGTAGTAGTAGTAGTAGTAGTAGTAGTAGTAGTAGTAGTAGTAGTAGTAGTAGTAGCAATAGCAGTAGCAGTAGCGTAGTAGTAGTAGTAGTAGTAGTAGTAGTAGTAGTAGTAGTAGTAGTATTTTAATTGGAACGCTTTCCATTGTGAAATCGTTACATTCAATGAGACTTTGAAGCTAGGATTATTTTTATTTTGTTTCAAAAGTTCCAGGTTTGTCCTGTTAATTGCTCTCAGAAAACAGCTATTCGTTTTATTATTGCGTTGTGTATTCTGAATACGTAAATTATAGTGCTATTTCATTTTGCAATGCCGTATAACGAACTTTTAAATTTCTTAATTTTAGTATTTTTTTAGTTGGTTATTTAACGACGCTGTATCAACTACTAGGTTATTTAGTGTCGATGAGATTGGTGATAGCGAGATGGTATTTGACTAGATGAGACCGAGAATTCGCCATAGATAACCTGGAATTCACCTTACGGTTGGGGAAAACCTCGGGAAAAACCCAACCAGATAATCAGCCCAAGCGAGGATCGAACCCACGCCCGAGCGCAACTTCAGACCGGCAGGCAAGCGCCTTAATCGACTGAGCCACGCCGGTGGCCTAATTTTAGTATTTGTACATTGTGTTTTATGTAGCCTACCTTATATTAACAATGTATGTTTCAAAGTAAATTGTACTACTAGGAGAAATATTTTAATTCTGAATTGATTATTTTTAAATTCATTACACTGTTTTTGTGTTACGTTTACGAAGGAGAACACAAAACCGGATACAACAAATCCAGAAATAAAAATATTATTCTAAACAACCACTGAGATGGACTTTTGGAGAAGGACAGTGAGAAAATCAAGACGGATAACATTCAGAATACAGTTAAACAGAAAATTCTAGAAGTTAAAAATAATGTTTTGTCGGTGATAGAAGAGAGAAGACTGAGATGGTATGGACATGTTATGAGAATGTCAGAAGTCAGAATACCGAAGAAAATTTTAAATTGGCATCCAGAAGACAACAGACTAAAAGGAAGACGAAGAGAAAAATAGATTTACGAATAAAGAGAAGCATGTACAATCACAAGTTTACAAAGGAAGATACAGCGGATAGAGATTTATGGAGAACTGAAATTAAGTCTGGGTGAAGGAAAACCATTATTTATGGTAAATTCCTTTTAAAAAATTCTCAATAAAGCATTGTTCATAGTAGAAGTAATAAAAAAATTATAATACAATGAATCTTATGAGCACTTATGAAATGCATATTTAAATAATTGAATTCTAAAGTGCCAGTAAATGAATAAAGATTAGAGATTTAAAGGATGAAGAAATGCACCAACATTCTACACGGAAGAAAAGCATAAATATATACAAAGCAAAGCTAAGTTATGTTGTTAATGGCTCCGAAGGGCCCGTAGGGTAGATGGATATTAATTTTCCCTCCCCACGAGATAGTAACAATTGAGTAACAGTGGGAATATTGGTCGTCCGTGCTGGTCGTCTTCATCCCGAAGGAAATACCCCTGACACTCATTTCTGCTAGAGACGGTGTGAACCCCAGGGCCATAGTGCGGTCGGAGGAATTGGAAAATCCATGGCTGCAATCGGAAATCGACCCCTCCACATTTTGCTTTCTATCAAAATGCCTTAACCGACGAAGCTATCGCGTGCTTCTGAAGATATGCACGGATCTTTAATAATAATAATAATAATAATAATAATAATAATAATAATAATAATAATAATAATAATAATAATAATAATAATAATATATTGGCAAGAGATAAAATCCGTGTATCACTTCCACTGGATACCAATTAGGTAAGAAATAAAATAATACAACTTTCATCGTTGTCTCTGATTGAAGTTGTGGCTGATATTTACATCTATTATCAGGCAGTAGTGATAGTAGAAGGAATAATAATAAACTGTATAAGATTTTCTGATGATATGACGTTGTTAGCAGAAGAGGAGATGACACTAAGAGATATGCTACTAGAGCTAAATGACAGCTGTGAGCAGTATGGGATGAAGATAAATGCAAACAAGACAAAGACCATGGTCATAGGAAGAAAAGTAAAGAAGTTAAACTTGCCAATTCTAAATGAGGTAATAGAGCAAGTGGACAGCTTCAGGTACTTTGGGTGTACTATAATCAGTAACATGAGCTGCTGCCAGGAAGTCAAAAGAAGGATATCAATGGCAAAGGAAGCTTTTAATAGAAAAAGGATCATCTTCTGCGGACCTCTGGAAAAAGAACTAAGTAAGAGACTAGTGAAGTGCTTTGTGTGGAGTGTAGCATTGTATGGAGCAGAAACATGTACATTATGACGAAGCGAATAGAAGTATTTGAAATTTGGATATGGAGAAGGTTTGAGCGTGTGAAATGGACAGAGTAAGAAACGAAGCTGTGTTGGAAAGAGTGGATGAAGAAAGAATGACGCTGAAACTGATCAGGAAGAGGAAAAGGAATTGGTTGGGTCACTGGTTGACAAGAAACTGCCTACTGAAGGATGCACTGGAAGGAATGGTGAACGGGAGAAGAGTTCGGGGCAGAAGAAGATATCGGATGATAGACGACATTAAGATTTATGGACCATATGCGGAGACAAAGACGAAGGCAGAAAATAGGAACGACTGGAGAATGCTGGGTTTGCAGTGAAAGACCTGCTCTTGGGCAGAACACTATTAATGAATAAATCAGGCAGTACATCTCACTTGACGATATGTGTCCGAGAAAGAACAATTGTCTGTATACATCTGAAGTCTGACTAGTGTAATATGTAGCTAGTCGGCGATGTATGCAATGGAGGGGGAAAGGAACTGGCCATCCTATGACATTATCTCCTGGCCTAGTTGCCTCATGAATGGTTCCTTATTAGTGTCACTTGTGAGATTCAGATCTGTCTTCGGACAGTGACTAAACTACAACCTGTCATTCTGTATTGTGATAAAATGTCTTTTTTTAAATTTAAGGGTTATAAAATGCACAATACTATTTAAGAATAAAATAATATTAAAACTGCAATTTCTTTGAGTCAGATATCTGTTTCAGTATAGCTTTCTCTTCCTATATTATATCATAAAAAAAACATAATTGCAGCACAAAGTGAATTAAAGTTGTCGGTGTGTTTAAATGGAACTAAAGCTAATGTCCGGAAGTTTACTTTGCCCGAGCGTACTCTACCTTTCATCTTATCTATACTCTAACCACGACGTAAATACCAGATCACTTATCTGTGGCACGCTAAATATACCTCTTCATAGAACATCTTGTTATTCCTCATCTTTTACAATATCCACCTCGCGTCAATGGAATTCCTTGTCACAAAGTATTAGGGGCTGCAAGACAACAAACACCTTTAAGAACAGCTTAAAAGATAACCTTATTAGCATTTCACTCCAATCATACTGATTTAAAATATTACTGACTACACTGTTGCTTTTTTTCTTTAGACATCATCCTGATTGTGCTGCATTTTCAAAATTGTCTCATAATAATCTCTTTCTATTATCTAATATAATTTGAAATATATTAACATTCTATGTATTTTAGTTTAATTCTGCTACCCAGTTTATTTCAGTGTTTAATTAATAGTTCATAGTATTTTGTTGTTTAATTCGTAAATAACTCTTGTATACAGGTAACTCTCATCTAAATCAATTTGTTGAATTCTTTGTAAGTTCATGCATATGTATATACACTTTTTGCTGGTTGTGTGGAAGAGAAGGCCTTACGGCCTTAACTCTGCCAGCTAAAATAAATCATTATTATTATTATTATTATTATTATATTTTGGTGATACTTTTAATCTTACTTATGGTGGCACTTCCATAATATAAGTTGGGAAAAGCGCTGGATTTTTACCGAAAATAATACAGTAGGCCTACACTACGATAACAACGGACAAACAACGAAGCCCGAAGCACACGAATATGGCTTCCACGGAGAATCGAAATTGAATTCCAACAGTTACATAGCTCATGATGGTCAAAAACTTACTTTCGTGCTCACACTTACACTCATATCCACTCTCCAAGCTTGATTTTTAACTGCTAGGCCTGTATTATAAAGCATAGTTAGCACATATGAACTTAACATAAGGAATATTTATTTGTGCGAGATCGTGCGTATTTGCTTGGTTTCCGTACAAAACCAATCTGCGGAAAGTCTAAAATTCCACATTCAGTATTCCCAACCGAACACACATAACAATTTCCCTCTTCTTACCGCTTAAGTGACATATTGATTTTACTGCTTTAGGCTTTTAACATATTATTTTTAGAGACGTTCAATATAGTAATAATTATAAATTGAAAACTTACCACTGCAATTTCACCTAAATTGCACTGTTAATTATTGTTTTCAAATATTTGCAAAAATTGAGTAAACTCTACAACTCCACTAAAGTTACTGCATGCAAGTAACATTAAGGAAGCCGTGAAAAAATCAACAAGATTCCAGACTCATCCTAGACTGGGGGGAAAAAAGACAAACGTATATCACGGCCTGCTGGAGTATAGTAAACACAGAAAACATTTTAAAGCAACAATGTTGAAGATAGATATTTTTGTTTTCCAAATTTGCCGTCATTGAACAGAAACGAAGATGGAGATTTCATTGAAACTAATTAAAAATTCCTCTTTCAGGTATGTAATAAACGATCTTCGCACAAAATAATGTACGATACACGAGCGGTATGTTTTCTTTCAATTCTCGGAAATTAAAAAAGCTCAACTACGTTTCGCTTTTTCAAACTTTTCCTCGAACATGAAAACTTCAACATACCGCTCTTGTAACGCATATTACTATTATGTTAAAATATTACTGCATTTAAATATGACATTATTTACCTGTAAAAATCGCCATCTTTTTATAGCATTCTTTGTCATCGAATATTACCTTTCGTCTGAAAATCACTACCTTATTCTGCACTAACGTAACATACGTAAGTAAATAATATAGTATCCTTTTTCACTAGAAGTTGCGCAGATGAAACATGGAAAACTTTTAGTATTGTGTGGGAAAGACTAATTCTATTTGATTAAAAGAGACTGAATATGTTCAGACAACTGGAAAATTAAAATATTGTAACACAACTGGTACGCATTTTAAAGCAGTTCAGTAGTTATAACTCTCTAATCCCTTTTCTGTACTTTGAACTCTAATATTCACACTTTAGTGCACAATGTTATTTTCGGAAAAGACGTCAATATTACTATAAAATTTTGTTCACAATTTTTTATCTCGTAAAAACTATTTTACTTAATAATGAAAATGGTTTGAATTTTCTATATGTGTATCACATGTCTGCTGTAATACTTTTACGTTTGGGCATAACATTAAGGCATAGGTAGTCTCTTGTTTTAGTTAACTGTGTATGGTAAAATAATTTTTAAACACACTGAAAGTGCTTTTAATTTGTTTACACGAATTACGGAATTCTATATTAGACTTACACTCAAATGCACAAGACTCCAGCCTTTCTGTCATAATGAATGTTTCTGTAACTCAATAATTCTGTAACTCGTGAACAAATCCGATAAGCACAGAAGTGTGCTTAATTTGTGACTAATGTTGGGTAAGAAATGTTTACTAATATATAAACTTATAGACTGAATTAAATACATATTTGAACAAAGACACCAAAGGCACTTCATTTAGGAAATATATAAAAAAAAGAAGTTAAATTACATTTAATTGTAATTAAAAAGTTAAGATGTAATGAATTAATAAGTATAACACATGTAGAAGAAAAATAAAATAAAACATATTTAGAAGTTACGCAAGAACTCGAAAACATAAATTAAAGAAAACTGAAAAGATTTAAATACAAAAAATAAAAACAAATAAGCTAAGAATGATATGTAAGCAGATAAACGGTGAATAAAAATAAGATATTTAGAAAGAAAAAGATAAAAATTAAACAATAGAAAGTGAAACACACTTAACAACGAACAGAAAACAATAAACAAATGCAAAAAAGAGACTATGAGTAAAACATAATAAAAGAGAATGAAGAAAGAAAATAAGCACTAAAAAATTGATGAACTGAAACAGAAAAGTTCTGAAAAGATTAATGTAATAGTAAAGAAATTGTGAGAAGTCATTAACCTAAAATGAAATAATTTTAAAAGAGTCCTCAGAAGAAATAAAACAAAGGAACACTGTAACAAAAGAAGATACATATTAATGTTATTGAAAGAAACCGAGATGGAGTAATTTAAAGAAATCTAAGGAAGTAAAGTTTAAACCAATTAAAAAAAGATGGGGCAATTTAAAATTGAGAAAAAGAGAGAGGTAGGTAAACAATGAAGAAGAATGAGGGATATTTATTGAAATTAAAGAACAATCATAGTGAAAACAACGGAAAGAATGCAAGAGATATTGAGATGCTTAGGGGACAATGTAGGTAAAAGTAGAAATTGTAATATTGAAGAAGATCAGAAAATAAACACATGGTTACTTGAGTATTTAAAAGTTCAGTAATTTATGCTACAAGAGAGTAAAGTAGGATTTTATTCATGAGTGGAATATTAACGCCCGAGACTCAAATCAAGGGCGATAACTTCCACGTGTGCATGAAATGTTTTTACTCTCATGTGCTACACAAAATCTTATCCAACAACTCTTAATAAATAATTGTAATATATAAATATTAAATATTTAATATATTATAAAGTTATTATTAATACTCGTGTTACAGTTTCTAGGAACAACGAGTGGATAAACGTTCACAAGAATCTTTCGTCGCCACGGCAACTAGTGACCAGAATATGAAAATAAAAAAATAAAAAATGTCCGCTCGATGCTCTTAGAAACAAAAGTAGAATATAAAATATGAATTCATACATTACATATCAACATAATAGCAAGCAATTTTATTGAGAGATATTGGGTAAAATAAATTAAATTAAAATTATGATAACATAAAAGAGAAAATTTCCACATAAAATTATAAAAGAGGGTACAAAATATCGATGGTGTTTGGGTACGTAGATATAAATAATAAAAGTGAGTTTTGAGGGAAATGAAAATTAAACTTCGGACCCTTATTGCAAAAAAATTTTTCCCCCTCGCTGTTATTTATATTCGCTTTAACATATTTGGTCATATAGCGAGTTAATCTTTGGTTGAAATCCGAAGGCCTGTGTACTATTGTTGAGACTGGTTCTATTGTTGTGAACTAGATGGCGTCTGTATATGTATTACTGATTTGTTATGAATATGATTTCGGTGTTGAATGAGGCCGGTGATATTCAGGAATGTTGTGGCACGAATTTCCTGGCATTTGTCTTACAGTTGAGGAAAAACCCTGAAAAACTCCAACCAGGAAATTCAACCCGAGCCCTCTGAGTAAGAGACCAGCATGCTGACCCCTATACCAAAGAAGTAATCAAATAATTTTCTACACTGTACATGCTAGTATTATTTTTATTTTTGTACAGCCACTTGTAGAATTTAACTTATGTGTTCACCTGGGGGAAAATAAACTCGATTTGCACAAAAAAAAAACAACTTAACCCTCTTTACCCGAACACCGGCGATATATTGTAGAAGAACAGGGGGTAAATGGGCGGCATGAAAAAAAAAATAAACAAGGAAATTCTGGTGGAAATGAAAGAAAATTACAAACGAAACTGAAATTGAGGTAATTATTAGAAAGGTCGGAAGAAAGGAAGAAGAATAAAAATCTGAGTAATTGCAAATAAAACAGACAGTATTGATGAGAAATTTCGAAAACAAAATAAAGTTAAAAAATAATATCTGTTGCAAGAATAGTAAAATTTGGAAGATGTAGGATGAAAAGTAAAAATTAAACAGAAAACATGTGTTTAGCATGTAGTCATATGCATTTATACACTACATATCAACATAATAGCAAGCAATTTTATTAGAAGGTTTAGGTAAAATAAATTACATTAAAATTACGATAACATAAAAGAGAAAATTGCCACATAAAATTATAAAAGAGGGTACAAAATATCGATAGTGTTTGGGTAAGTGGAGATAAATAATAAAATTGAGTTTCGAGAGAAATTAAAATTAAACTTCGGACTCTTATTGCAAATAATTTCGTACCCTTTACATGCTAGTATTATTTTGTTTTTTTGGCACAGCCACTTGTAGAATTTAACTTGTGTGTTAACCTGGGGAAAAAACTCCATTTACACAAAAAAAATCTTAATCCTCTTTACCCGAACACCGGCAATATATTGTAGAAGAAGAAGGGTAAATGGGCTGCATGAAAAAAAAAAAATAAACAAGTAAATTCTGGTGGAAATGAAAGAAAATTACAAACGAAACTCAAATTGTGGTAATTATTAGAAAGAATAAAAAAGAGGAAGAAGAAGAATAGAAATCTGAGTAACTGCAAATAAAACGAAGACAGTATTGACGAGGAATTTCGAAAAAAAAAGTTAAAGAAAATAATATCAGTTGCAAGAATAGGGTAAATGTTACTTATGTCGCGCCCACTATATGAGACATAGGCCAGCTTTACACTAATCCTAAACATTTAGTATAACTTGTTGCGGTGAAACGAGCGTTGAGCGACTTCCGCCGATTTTGGAATAGACACCGACGCACTTGAACTGCCAACATAGAAAACAAAAAATCACACTCAATCGCTTTCACCTTCATCTTGACGGGATAATAAAAGCCTAAACTAACCTAACCTAAGTGCGTCGGTGTCTATTCCAAAATCGGCGAAAGTCGCTCAACACTCGTTTAACCAATATTCGTTCAATGGGCGGTGGATACTCTACATTGACCGAAAAAAAATAAACAAATAACTTCTGGTGGAAATGAAAGAAAATTACAAACGAAAGTCAAATTGAGGGAATTATTAGAAAGAACGAAAAAAGAGGAAGAAGAAGAATAAAAATCTGAGTAATTGCAAATAAAACAAAGACAGTATTGACGAGGAATTTCGAAAAAAAAAAAGTTAAAGAAAATATTATCAGTTGCAAAAATAATAAGAATTGGAAGATTTAGGATGCAAAGTAAAAATTAATCAGAAAACATGTGCTTAGCATATAGTAATATGAATTTATACACTACATATCAACATAATAACAAGAAATTTTATTAGGAGGTTTTAGGTAAAATAAATTACATTAAAATTATGATAACATAAAAGAGAAAATTACAAAAGAGGGTACAAAATATTGATAGTGTTTGGATAAGTGGAGATAAATAATAAAAGTGATTTTTAAGATAAGTGAAAATTAAACTTCGAACTCTTATTGCAAATAATTTTGTACCCTTTACATGCTAGTATTATTTAGATTTTTGCACAGCCACTTGTAGAATTTAACTTGTGTGTTAACCTGGGGAAAAAGCTAAATTTACACACAAAAAAAGGCTTAACCCTCTATACCCGAACACCGGCGATATATTGTAGAACAACAAGGGTAAATGGGCGGCATGAAAAAAAAATAAACAAGTAAATTCTGGTGGAGAAGTAAGATAATTACAAGCGAAACTAAAATCGAGATGATTATTATTAGAAAGGACGAAAAAAGAGGAAGAAGAAGAATAAAAATCTGAGTAATTGCAAATAAAACGAAGACAGTATTGACGAGGAATTTCGAAAAAAAAAGTTAAAGAAAATATTATCAGTTGCAAGAATAATAAGAATTAGAAGATGTAGGGTGAAAAGTAAAAATTAAACAGAAAACATGTGTTTAGCATGTAGTAATATGAAGTTATGTACACTACATGTCAACATAATAGCAAGCAATTTTATTAGGAGGTTTTAGGTAAAATAAATTACATTAAAATTATGATAACATAAAACAGAAAATTATAAAAGAGGGTACAAAATATAGATAGTGTTTGGTTAAGTGGAGATAAATGATAAAAGTGAGTTTTTATATAAGTGAAAATTAAAATTCGGACTCTTATTGCAAATAATTTTGTACCCTTTACATGCTAGTATTATTTTGTTTTTTGGAGACACTTGTAGAATTTAACTTGTGTGTTCACCTGGGGAAAAAACTCCATTTACAAAAAAAAAAAAACGACTTAACCCTCTTTACCCAAACACCGGCGATATATTGTAGAAGAATGAGGGTAAATAGGCGGCATGAAAAAAAAAATAAACAAGTAAATTCTGGTGTAAATAAAAGAAAATTAAAAAACGAAACTAAAATTGATGTAATTATTAGAAAGAACAAAAAAAGAGGAAGAAGAAGGAGAATAGAAATCTGAGTAATTGGAAATAAAACAAATACAGTATTAACGAGGGATTTCGAAAAAAAAGTTAAGAAATAATATCAGTTGCAAGAAGAGAATGAATCGGAAGATATAGGATGAAAAGCAAAAATTAAACAGAAAACATGTGTTTAGAATGTAGTAATATGAATTTCTACACTACATATCAACATAATAGCAAGCAATTTTATTAGGAGGTTTTAGGTAAATTAAATTACATTAAAATTATGATAACATAAAAGAGAAAATTGCCACATAAAATTATAAAAGAGGGTATAAAATATCAATAATGTTTGGATAAGTGGAGATAAGTGAAAATTAAACTTCGGACTCTTATTGGAAATAATTTTTATACCCTTTACATGCTAGTATTATTTTGATTTTTGCACAGCCACTTGTAGAATTTAACTTGTGTGTTCACCTGGGGAAAAAACTCCATTCACACAAAAAAAAAACAAAACGACTTAACCCTCTTTACCCAAACACCGTAGATGTAATGTAGAAGAACAAGGGTAAATGGGCGGCATGAATAAAAAATAAACAAGTAAATTCTTGTGGAAATGAAAGAAAATTACAAATGAAACTGAAATTGAGGTAATTATTAGAAAGATCGAAAAAAAAGGAAGAATAAGAATAAAAATTTGAGTAATTGCAAATAAAAAAATACAGTGTTGATAAGGAATTTAAAAAAAATTAAAAAATAATATCAGTTGTAAGAATAGTAAGATTTGGAAGATGTGGGATGAAAAGTAAAAATTAAACAGAAAACATTTGTTTAGCATGGAGCAATATGAATTTATACACTACATATCAACATAATAGCAAGCAATTTTATCAGGAGGTTTTAGGTAAAATAAATTACATTAAAATTATGACAACATAAAAGAGAAAATCATAAAAGAGGGTGCAAAATATCGATAGTGTTTGGATAAGTGGAGAGTTTTGAGATAATTGAAAATTAAACTTCGGACTCTTATTGCAAATAATTTTGTACACTGTACATGCTAGTATTATTTTGATTTTTGCACAGCCACTTGTAAAATTTAACTTGTGTGTTCACCTGGGGAAAAAACTCCATGTACACAAAGAAAGGCTTAACCCTCTTTACCCGAACACCGGCGATATATTGTAGAAGACAAAGGGTAAATTGACGGCATGAAAAAAAAAGAAAGAAATTCTGGTGTAAATAAAAGAAAATTACAAACGAAACTAAAATTGAGGTAATTATTAGAAAGAACGAAAAAAAAGGAAGAAGAAGAATAAAAATCTGAGTAACTCCAAATAAAACGAAGATAGTATTGACGAGGAATTTCGGAAAAAAAGTTAAAAAGTAATATCAGTTGTAAGAATAGTATGAATTGGAAGATGTAGGACGAAAAGTAAAAATTAAACAGAAAGAGTGTTTAGCATGTAGTTTCTTTATTACTGGTGCAACGGTTCAGCGCCGCGGGTGATGAGCAAACAAAAGACTACACAGCAGTAGAGTATACCTGTATGCACTCGACTCCCCCCACCCCGCACCGTGCAAGCCACTTCGTCGCGAGAGCCAGATGCGCGCGGAGGAGCCGTCCGGCGCCTGTTTGCGGGACGTCGGTCAGGACGCTACTGCCGGGCGGCTGGCTCGGACCGAGACGCTCGGAGCGCGGGCACCACCGCGCATGCGCACCTGCCTCTCATTCAGCTTCGCTTCGTGTCCCAAAAATCAGGTCGATTCGACATTGAATTGGACGACCCTGTTGTTTTAGATTACAGACGTTGCTTAGTCTGCGAGATTGTATGGAGGTGGAATTAGAAAATAAGTCGGACAAAACAAGGAATCATTACATGTTTTGCCGAAGTATTTATACGATATCCTTACATGTTATACGATATCCTTACATGTTTTGCTGAAGTATTTATACGATATCATTACATGTTATACGATATCATTACATGTTTTGCCGAAGTATTTATACGATATCATTACATGTTATACGATATCCTTACATGTTTTGCCGAAGTATTTATACGATATCATTACATGTTATACGATATCATTACATGTTTTGCAGAAGTATTTATACGATATCATTACATGTTTTGCCGAAGTATTTATACGATATCATTACATGTTTTGCCGAAGTATTTATACGATATCATTACATGTTATACGATATCATTACATGTTTTGCCGAAGTATTTATACGATATCATTACATGTTATACGATATCATTACATGTTTTGCCGAAGTATTTATACGATATCATTACATGTTTTGCCGAAGTATTTATACGATATCATTAAATGTTTTGCCGAAGTATTTATACGATATCATTACATGTTTTGCCGAAGTATTTACACGATATCATTAAATGTTTTGCCGAAGTATTTATACGATATCATTAAATGTTTTCCCGAAATATTTATACCATATCATTAAATGTTTTGCCGAAGTATTTATACGCTATCATTAAATGTTTTGCCGAAGTATTTATACGATATCATTAAATCTTTTCCCGAAGTATTTATACGATATCATTAAATGTTTTGCCGAAGTATTTATAAGATATCATTAAATGTTTTCCCGAAATATTTATACGATATCATTAAATGTTTTCCCGAAGTATTTATACGATATCATTAAATGTTTTCCCGAAGTATTTATACGATATCATTAAATGTTTTGCCGAAGTATTTATACAATATCATTAAATGTTTTGCCGAAGTATTTATACGATATCATTACATGTTTTGCCGAAGTATTTGCACGATATCATTAAATGTTTTGCCGAAGTATTTATAAGATATCATTAAATGTTTTCCCGAAATATTTATACGATATCATTAAATGTTTTCCCGAAGTATTTATACGATATCATTAAATGTTTTGCCGAAGTATTTATACGATATCATTAAATGTTTTCCCGAAATATTTATACGATATCATTAAATGTTTTGCCGAAGTATTTATACGATATCATTAAATGTTTTGCCGAAGTATTTATACGATATCATTACATGTTTTCCCGAAATATTTATACGATATCATTAAATGTTTTGCCGAAGTATTTATACGATATCATTAAATGTTTTCCCGAAATATTTATACGATATCATTAAATGTTTTGCCGAAGTATTTATACGATATCATTAAATGTTTTCCCGAAATATTTATACGATATCATTAAATGTTTTGCCGAAGTATTTATACGATATCATTAAATGTTTTGCCGAAGTATTTATACGATATCATTACATGTTTTGCCGAAGTATTTATACGATATCATTAAATGTTTTGCCGAAGTATTTATACGATATCATTAAATGTTTTCCCGAAGTATTTATACGATATCATTACATGTTTTGCCGAAGTATTTATACGATATCATTAAATGTTTTCCCGAAGTATTTATACGATATCATTAAATGTTTTGCCGAAGTATTTATACGATATCATTACATGTTTTGCCGAAGTATTTATACGATATCATTACATGTTTTGCCGAAGTATTTATACGATATCATTACATGCTTTGCCGAAGTATTTATACGATATCATTAAATGTTTTCCCGAAGTACTTATACGATATCATTACATGTGTGCCGAAGTATTTATACGATTATACGATATCATTACTTGTTTGCCGAAGTATTTATACGATTATACGATATCATTACTTGTTTGCCGAAGTATTTACAGTGGCTCTCATAATTGATCGTACACTATCATTTAAGCGTACAATTTTATGAGATTAATCACTCAGAGACGATTTTACTTAAATGACGTTAATTAATCCAAGGAGAGTACGTGTTTACACATTACAATTACGATTTTTTCCTTCCACCTCTGTTTGAAGATACTGTAAGTACTGCATAATATTTTTATTAGCTTAAATCAGCCGTGGCGAAAAGGCCATGCTGCGCCGAGCCACTGTTTAAGCTGCAACGTGGATAGCACCTATGGAGGGAGGCGGACAACCGAAGAGGAAGTTAATGTTTAGGACGTGTAACGAAGAAAGAAATGAACAAGAAAACATAGGACACATTATCACAACCTAAAATTAACTGTCTTCAGAATGTCTCAGCGACAAAGTTTCAAAATCAGGAATTATGTCACTTACTGCCAATCGTAGTTGATCACAAAGGTATTTGTCAGTCGTGATCTAAATTTGATTTTTACCATTTTCATTGTTGAAAATAATTTTTCACAAACGTAAGTTACAGCGAACATGGCTTCAACAGAGCAAGAGAAAGAACGAAGCTTCAAATATTTATTTTTTTCCAAAGATTTGAAAAGTTCAATATCTGTCAAGTCCTTACATCTAGCTTTCATTTAACGTCACATTGCAAATCTGTGAGTTTAAATTGAAAATCTAACCGCATTATTCGTAAATCTGCTGTAAAAGAATCGACGTACAGAGATGATAATGATAATGATAATAATAATAATGATAATAATAATAATAATAATAATAATAATAATAATAATAATAATAATAATAATAATAACACTTAACCTTTTAATGTTTCATCAGTAACATGTACTAACGTATAATGCCGTTTTATGTTATACATTGGTTTTCCTCGTAATACTTGTGAACAAATCATACATTTAATATTTTCATCATATTGTCAGCAAAAAATGCATCCTCCCATCCTACTTGAAACTTTCGTTTTTATAGAGGTACGTGGTTTCGAGAGAGACATTGCGACGATACGCCACTCGCAGATCCGAGACAAATACAAATAGAACGGAGTTTGACTCCAGTGAGTGAGAGGGTGGGGGTTGTAGGTAGGAAGCGAGAGAAAAGCACTGCGAGCCACAATGTGCTCGTGAGTCGCATTTTCGCCGCGGCTGGCTTAAATACACGATCAACTACATCACAAAATTGAACGTATACCTGTTACCATGCCTCGAACTCACCTCTATTACTATCCGGACGAGAGATTCAGCAGTTGCGTCCTGACCGTCAATAGGTGTGCCACACGGAGTGGACTGTTTATTTCCGTGCGCTAGTTAAAATGGGCAAGAGGAAAGAAACTTCCTTGGAGGAGCGCAAATCAATTATTAGTTTGCTTTAAAAGCGATTTATGGATGCCAAACATGGTCGACAACAAACAGACAGATGAATGCGCTAGAAATATGCCAAAGGAAAATGGAACGAAAGATATTGGGAATAACTATGAGAGACAGAATTTCCAATGATTCGCTGTCCCAAATGGCATCAACAACAAACGTCACACAAAGAGCAAACAAATTGAAGTGGAAGTGGGGAGGCCACATCGCGCGGATGAAAGACGAAAGATGGACATACAGAGCCACCATGTGGGACCCGCGCACAGGAGACCGGCACAGAGGCAGACCAAGGAAGAGGTGGGCAGACTTCTACACAACACAAGGAGGCCAGCAATGGTCCAGAATAGCAAGAAGCAGGGGAACATGGAGAACAATTGGAAGTCGACTACAAACGAAGACAGTGCCAGCCACAAACAACATCCCAAGTTGACTCAGTGAAAGTGCATTCAATATAATAAAAGTGTTAGTGAAATCAAATTAATCAAAGTGACAGCGAAATCAACTCAACCAGACAAAGAAACACTAGACACAACCTGACGCGGAGTAGCTCACCGCGTTAGTGAAACAGAGCTACCCTCTAGTAGGAGGCCTTTGCCCTTCAAGGGACACATTAGGCTATTATTATTATTATTATTATTATTATTATTATTATTATTATTATTTAAAAGCGAAATCACGTGGAGAAATAGGTTACAATTTTTGGAAGAACACATTCTACAATTCAAGGGATAGCAAACAGATACATACATATAACGGAAAAATACAAAATGAGAGAGGTAGATGTAGAAAAAAATACAGTACTTGACGAACGAGATGAACGCAAGATAGTTTCCACAGTTCGGCGTAACCCACGCTTAGTGCTCTGAAACTGACCTCTGTCGTTACTGCAATACTTGGCCAACCTGTATCCACTGAAATGAGTCGTCGCACTTGAAGAAGAGCGAGTTATCACGGCAGAGTAGCAAAGAAAAAGCCATGGATCACGCAATTAAATTGATGTAAGAGATTGGACTTTGCGAAAAAGTATGTAAATTGTAGTGAAGAGTTCTGGAAATCAGTAATCTTTAGTGATGAAAGTAAATTCAACATTTTTGGTTCGGATGGACGAAAATTCGTGTGGCGTAGAGTTAATACATTGTTTAAACAGGAAAATCTCTGCCCAACTGTAAGACATGGTGATGGTTCTTCTATGGTTTGGGGCTGTATATCTGCTAATGGAGTAGGGAACCTAGCTTTCATAGAGACCACAATGAACCAGTACGGCTACCTTAATATTTTGAAGCAACATCTTCAACAAAGTGCGGAGAAAATGGGCTTGGGGTCGTACTATCAATTCCAGCATGACAACGACCCAAAACATACGGCCCTCAATGTTAAGTTGTGGCTGCTATATAATACCACAAAACGCTTGAATACACCACCTCAATCCCCAGATCCCAATCCGATTGAGAATTTGTGGTGGAAATTGGAAAAAAGGGCACAAAAACACCATGTAACAAATAAAAGTCAGCTTAAGGCTGCATTAATTTAAGAATGGTCAAATATTTCTAGTTCCATCACAAATAAATTAGTACATTCCATGCCAAAACGACTGAGAGAAGTTATTAAAGCAAGGGATTTTCTACAAAGTATTGAGTTCATTGTTCTTGTAAGTAATGTTATGATTTTTCCCTGTGTAGCATCAATTATGTGATGTTAAATTAAAATGTATTTTGTTAAATTTTATTTTATTTCATTAACATTGTAGACAAATTACGTACAAATTTTGTTTAGTTGGAGAAATGATAATAGATGTTATAATTATATTTCTTTTGTATGTAAATTATACTGCTAAATACAATATATAATTTGATTTATATAAAAATGTAAGTGTACGATCAATTATGAGAGCCACTGTATACGATATCATTACATGTTATTACATATAAAGTTATTTTGAACAATTTGTTAATCACAACAGCACAGACAACTCTTAGGAGTGTTATAACTAGACTACAGCTTAGTTTCATCTTTCAATTCTTTGTGTCTGCCATGCTATAATGTTTTCGTAAAATGTATTCACGTCTTCTTCATCACGAATGTACTTAAGCATTTTACGAATATCGGTTTCATTGATCGGGGATAAACCACTGTGTTGGAAAGTGTGGAGAAACAATGATGCGAAAATGATCAAGAAGTAGAAAGGGAATTGGTTGTGTAACTGGCTGAATAGAACTGCCTACTGAAGGATGCACTGGAAAGAATGGTAAACGTGAGATAAGTTCGGAAAGAATTACCAATGACAACAGACAAAAAACAACTTGTCACCTGAGTGTATGATTAAAATTACATATTATGTAAGTTTCTTCAGTGCTTGACAGGAAAAAAACAACGTAAGTCCAGGACTAAAGTCGTTTTACCCCTTAACCAAATATTCTGCTGCTAATAAAAACTATACAGAAGTCGTGGATTAAAGTCATTCTGCTATTAAACGGTGCCCCTTGCACACTAATATAATCATGCTCTCAACTCAAAACCCCCAAAATGTGGACTTAAGTCGTTTTGCAAATTCACCATTCATTTATAGAACGAGCATTTTACATAATGAGATTAATTTTAATTTAGAATGTTTTAAAAGAATGATGCAATATAACAGTGTAATATGTTTTTAATAATTTAAGATCCAGAATTATACTTGATCATCAGTGTGTTCAATATAATAATATTAATAAGGATTTGTTGATGCTTTGATTAAAGCGAAAATGTTTGTCCAAATATGTAATAGGTTGTACAGGGACATCATTTTATTTTTACCTCAATTTTTATTGTAACTGGGGTTTTGAATGTACTTCACTCCCACCCCCTCTACTAGTAAACTTCCAACCGTTCTTCACACAGAACCAAGCGTATACAGTCAAAGTCGCCTTACGGTCATAGTAAACACAAACAGTACTGAGTTAGTGAGTATAGTACGTTCCAGAAATATGTTCGTTTTCAATATTGAATCATATTCTCGCACAGGTACTGTCGTCCGTTTGCCTATGTCGCATCCCGGTTTCCCCTACCTGCTTCTGCCCGTCCCTTTGTGGCTGGGCTGTCTTAGCTCTTTTCTGAAAACATTAATTTCTGTTAGGAATTGGACGTCTACGTAATATTATACAACTGTTTAAAATAACTTAAATAAAAAGGCCTCGTTAAGTAATTAACTGTCACGTGATTTACCCCCTTTCTACGACCCTGCCACAAAACCACTTGGACTGACAGTAAATAGCATGTCTGAGTAATTTTAGCTTTTCGGATCGGGTAGAAGTGAAGATTGAATTTACAGTACGTAAGATACTCTTTTATAGAGTAGGTACAGAATTATTTCAACGTGAGTTACTAGTACGAAAGACGAAACTGGTAATTGGAATTAGATGGAGTAGTCTATAGTACGATAATATGCACAAAAGAACTGAAACCTGTATCGAAATGAACGGCCACCATTTTCAAAAATGTGTTTAAATATCCATATTATGATTATTTTTCAATTTAACTTCATTCTCTATATTGTACGCTAATGTGCTGTAGACAGTATAATGAACACTGCATAATGAATACATTCGAATGGACAGCTCAGTTCGAGAGTAAAAACGCTTATTGTTAATACAGTACTGTATTTTGATTAAACAAAAACCTAACGAAAATTATCAAACTCAAAATCGCGATATTTCCTACTTTACGTAAATGGATGAACTACTTTTCATCCCTCCTATACCTAATAAAGTGATTTGTTTGTATCTTACGCCAGTATCATCGAACTCCAGTCGTGGAAGCGATTAGCAAACGGTGTTTCCGGTTCACAACCTTTAAGCAAAAGGTATAAGCAGGTTAATATTAGAAATGTTAGTAAAAATAAAATGATGTCCCTGTATAATATGGTGCAATATCAATTTATTCACCCAATTCTAATTAAAGACGGAAGTATTGCTTTGTTTCTAAAAATAGCACGATGTTACATGTACGTCATTGAAGAAGTCCCAAGTCGTTTTCTACCTACTGACCGATTATTTCAAACATAAAGAAGATATATGTCGTCTTCTAGAGTAGATTGGAGCGTGTGTATGTCTGTACTATTGTGAAAGTTATAAAATAGTGAAAGAACTCTGATTTATTTTGACCCTGAACTTGAAGGAAATCTGTGCTACATGAAGTGAAATTTCGGATTCCTGTCTTCTGCTTTAACTTCATTAGAGACATCTGGAGCTAAATTGGTTGATCAAATTGCTGTAATGAAAAAAGCTCAGAGAAACTTGGAGGGAGTTCCAGTTATATCAAATACAAGTTAAAAAAAAGATGGTGCAAGAAATGTAGGCTATTATACAACATGTTACATTAGTGGTGTACTGTGTGTAAAAAAATGAACTGTGAAACTTAAATAGTGCGTAATGGCTATTCTGCAATTTTATGTTTTAATTGATTTGGCGTATTGAACAGTAAAACTGGATCTTGTCAATCATGGTTTGTACGTTCGAATGAAGCAAACTTTATTTTTCATACTTACATATTTCGAGGGTATTTCCTTTAAATCAGCAGGCCTCCTGATGAATATGACTGAGACACAAGTAATGTCAAACGGGCCGGAGTCACCCATAATAATTGATGGTGCAGAACTACAATACGTGTCTGAATACGTACACCTAGGACAGCTAGTCTCCTTTCACCAGAAGAGAGAGAAGGAAATAAAACGAAGGATTTCTCTCGCGTGGAAGGCATTCTGGAGTCTCAACTTCATCGTACTGGAGGGAAAACTCAGCAAGAAACTCAGAATAGAAATATTGGAGACCTGCGTAACTCCTGTACTGTTATATGGGTGTCAGACATGGTCTCTTACTGCCAAACTTCGTAACAGTCTCCAAATATGCCAAAGGAAGATGCTGAGAAGGATACTAGGCTTATCACTGAGGGACAGAGTTCCAAACGAAGTGCTACAAAAGATGGCAGCAATTGAAGATCCAGCACTGCAAGCCACCAACACCAAATGGAAGTGGGGAGGCCATGTTGTACGACTTAGAGACGGAAGATGGACGCAGAAAGTCACACTATGGGATCCCCGCATTGGCAAGAGATCACGCGGAAGACCAAGAAGAAGATGGGCCGACCTCTTCAGTGAACGTGTAGGAAGCCATTGGTCAAGCAGAGCAAGAAATAGGGAAAACTGCAAAAACCTAAGAAGACAAGTGAACAGCAACTAAAACCAGCGCGACAGAAACAAGCGAACAATATCAAAACAGTGCAGAATGTGAAACAAGTGAACAATTTCAAGCATATAAACATCTCTTACGCAGAGTAGCTCACCGCGTGAGACAAATAGAGCTCTCCCTCTATAGGAGGAGGCCTTTGCCCTTAACGGGACATTTTTTTAGGCTAATCATTTCATTTAATTTCCTTTAAATGTTTATTGTATATTTAAATGCATTGACGAGTGCAATGCAAAACCTGATAAGTCCAAAATTTTCTATTTTTGATGTAATGTAGTCACTCGGGTAGTGTAGATTTGTGTAGTATAACTATAGAGAATAGCAATCTAATTAGTTTTGAAGAATAAAAGATCTAACCCAAAGACAATAAAATGTACGATAGTGTGTCTTGAAACCTTCAATTTGCTGTCCTGTTCTGTAAGAATATAAATTTTTACTTTCCAGGCTTTTCCTTGTTTTGTCAGACTTATTTTCTAATTTCACAATTTCACTCAGATAAAAATAAGATAATTTCCATGAAAAAAAATAAAAAATTTATGAGAAATATAAAGCCAATTGCTGCTGAGGTCATGAAACTGCTGCGAAGACAACGGGTACTTCGTAGAATCAAAACTGAATCCATTTAAACATCTTAGACAATGAAGTTACACATTGCTGAGAACATAAAATTGGTACGACGATAAAGGATATTTTATGTCAGTACCCTGTGATTTTACAGAAACATAACTGAATAGATTAAAAAAAATTGATTTACCTAATAAAAATGATGATTTGATGACAGTATTTTGAATTATTTTCATAAAATATAACATTATTAAACCAGAACCTCTCTAGCGTATTTTTACTGCATGTAATTCAAATTTTAACTCTTATTTCAACAGTTTTTACTGCATAGTTGCATACGTACTTTGGATTTTTAGTGCACCAAGTTTCGCGGTCTAGTAATGACAATTTGTGTTTAAACATGGTCTTCTTGTATTTGTGCATTAATAGGAACCTTTGCAACTATGTTTTTATGGCGATAAGGAGAACACTCATCTATTAGCCCCAACTTCGAGGATCAGGGCTGTTGTTTTAGATTACTCTGAAGATTAATTTAAAGTTAATACTTGTTGAAGCACCTTTTCATCAACTACATCTTCAACTCTCACTAATATATAACTTCAGAAGCTGAGGCTTTGGTCTGGTTATCCATCTTGAACAAGAGCACTTTGATTACCAACACTTGATCACTGCTTTTCTGTACCCGTAGTTTAGATATCTGTAAGGTATGAAAATTAATAAGGCGAACCTTTATTCTAAGTAAACTTCAGAGTAACCAATTATTAAAACTGAACTCTAGAAAGACGGCGGAATATTATATCGGAGAATAACTTTAATTCTCGCTAATTCTTAAAGCACACAACAATTTTCTTTACTAAAAGTTTCTAAGACTATTTTTATCCTATATTCCTTAAACGAGAGTGGTTTACAACAATTAAAATCTTGTGGTAATGTAATAATTCATACAGCTGGTTGTTCAATTAATTATGATTGCAAATGTCCTATTCTGAAGGAATCTACTCCAGTGAAGTACTCAGGAATTATTATTGTCCAGCATTTAATGTGGGATAAACATATTTCTTCTTTATGTAATAAATTTCGTAAAACAATTTGTGCGAGATCGTGCGTATTTGCTTGGTTTCCGCACAAAACCAATCCGCGGTGTCTGAAATTCCACATTCAGTATTCCCAACCTAACACACATAACAATTTCCCTCTTCTTACCGCTTAAGTGACATATTGACTTTACTGCTTTAGGCTTTTAACATATTATTTTTAGAGACATTTAATATAGTAATAATTATAAATTGGAAACTTACCACTGCAATTTCACCTAAATCGCATTTTTAATTATTGTTTTTAAATATTTGCAAAACTTAAGTAAACTCTACAACTCCACTAAAGTTACTGCATTCGTCATGCAAGTAACATTAAGGAAGCCGTAAAAAAAAATCAACAAGATTCCAGATGCCGATGTTATTACTGCAATATGTTATTTAAATATTATTGTTAAAATATTAAAATGAAAAATAAATCATTACATAACCTTACCGTTTGTTTTAAGTTCGCATTTATAGACTGGGGGGGGGAGAAAAAAGACAGACGTATATTAAGGCCTGCTGGAGTATAGTAAACACAGACAACATTTTAAAGCAACAATGTTGAAGATAGATATTTTTGTTTTGCAAATTTGCCGCCATTGAACAGAAACCAAGATGGAGATTTCATTGCAACTAATTAGAAATTCCTCTTTCAGGTATGTAATAAACGATCTTCGCACAAAATAATGTACGATACACGAGCGGTATGTTTTCTTTCAATTCTCGGAAATTAAAAAAGCTCAACTACGTTTCGCTTTTTCAAACTTTTCCTCGAACATGAAAACTTCAACATAGCGCTCTTGTAACGCATATTACTATTATGAGTGTGTAATTTTTCGCTCTTACATCCCTACCAATGTTAATGTTATATTTTATTCAACGACGCTCGCAACTGCAGAGGTTATATCAGCGTCACCGGTATGCCGGAATTTTGTCCCGCAGGAGTACTTCTACATGCCAGTAAATCTACTGACATAAGCCTGTCGTATTTAAACACACTTCAATGCCATCGACCTGGCCCGGGATCGAACCCACAACCTCGGGCATAGAAGGCCAGCGCTATACTAATTGCACCAAGCCGATTTCCTACAAATATTGTGCTATTAGTTTATTTAGGTTTGATGATAACGCAGAATTCCTGCACGGAAAAATCATATGTACTTCGGTAGATCGCAATAATTATTTATGTTTGGCTCTATCTGTCATCCAGAATGGTATAATCGGATGGGGAGGAGCAATAAGATTTACACTTTCTCAGCTTTATAATTTTTCAAAAGCGGATAATTATAATTTGTTCAAACAAGTTAATAGCTTTATACTTACTTACTTACTGGCTTTTAAGGAACCCGCAGGTTCATTACCGCCCTCACATAAGCCCGCCATTGGTCCCTATCCTGAGAAAGATTAATCCAGTCTCTATCATCATATCCTACCTCCCTCAAATGCATTTTAATATTATCTTCCCATCTACGTCTCGGCCTCCACCAAAGGTCTTTTTCCCTCCGGCCTCCCAACTAACACTCTATATGCATTTCTAGATTCGCCCATACGTGCTACATGCCCTGCCCATCTCAAACGTCTGGATTTAATGTTCCTAATTATGTCAGGTGAAGAATACAATGTGTGCAGTTCTGCGTTGTGTAACTTTCTCCATTCTCCTGTAACTTCATCCCTTTTAGCCCCAAATATTTTCCTAAGCACCTTATTCTCAAACACCCTTAACCTATGCTCCCCTTCTCAAAGTGAGAGTCCAAGTTCCACAACCATATAGAACAACCGGTAATATAAACGTTTTATAGATTCTAACTTTCATTTTTTTTGACAGCAGACTGGATGATAAAAGTTTCTCAACCGAATAATAACAGCATTTCCCATATTTATTCTGTGTTTAATTTCTTACCGAGTATCATTTATATTTGTTACTGTTGCTCCCAGATATTTGAATTTCTCCACCTCTTCAAAAGATAAATTTCCAATTTTTATATTTCCATTTCGTACAATATTCTGGTCACGAGACATAATCATATACTTTGTCTTTTCGGGATTTACTTCCAAACCTATCTCTTTACTTTCTTCCAGTAAAATTTCCGTGTTTTCCCTAATCGTTTGTGGATTTTCTCCTAACATATTCACGTCATCCGCATAGACAAGAAGCTGATGTAACCCGTTCAATTCAAAACCCTCTCTGTTATTTTGGACTTTCCTAATGGCATACTCTAGAGCAAAGTTAAAAAGTAAAGGTGATAGTGCATCTCCTTGCTTCAGCCCACAGTGAATTGGAAACGCATCTGACAGAAACTGACCTATACGAACTATGCTGTACGTTTCTTGAGACACATTTTAATTAATGGAACTAGTTTCTTGGGAATACCAAATTCAATAAGAATATTATATAAAACTTCTCTCTTAACCGAGTCATATGCCTGGTTTATTCTGATTTTAATGTTTTCTAAATTGGACAAATATATAAATATACGTTATTAAAATATTGCAATAAAAATCGTCAGAAATATAAAGAACATGTTTATCCTAAAGTTGGATGGCATTAAAAATCATGATCCTTGGCTGCCTAATCCCAAAAATGTTTTAATTTTACGCTCAAATATCAATGTGTTTTAAGGTCTCTCAATTCTTTTCTTTTCAAATTTGTCTGCATAAACCACTTGATTATCCGACACAATTTATTTATTCTGAATTCCAAGTACTAAAAATTGAGCAAATATATAAACATACAGTCCTAATTTATTTTCACAAAAATCGAATGAATTTTATAACTGAAAAACATATAGGCTACATAACACCAGAAGAAATGTCCCAATTCTTTTGACAGAACCTAAATGCCACTCTATAGCTGGATTAAGACACAGTAGGAATTATGGACCAAGACTATATAATTCAGTGTTGAAAAATAATCCAGACCTAAGCAATTTACACATTCTTAAGTTTAAAAATAAAGTGAAAATGTTTATATGATATTTGATAAATTTTATTTTTATTTTAAGTGTTACTAGCATTATATGTTACTAATATTTATTGTATTTATATGATGCATGTAACCTATAAGATAAAACATTGTAATAAAATATATAGATCATTTTCTTAATTAATAACAGTGTATATCTCCAATAAATGAATTCTTAGCATCGCCACAGATACACTTGATTGTACTTGTCATTATCTCTGTCACTAGAGAGTTCTTGAAATTTATATTTTCCCCGCTATTCATAAAATATTTTGATATTATACCTCTTGCACAAAAGGGGAGATCTAAAACTGAAACTTGATTAATATATTTCAGTATTATTTGTATTTATCCTGGTAATAATTAACAGTTTGACTCGTAGACATTTTGTTTTTCAGCATTAACTTCCCATGATTGCATGAGAAGATTCGAAGAGAACGGCAGTTACGTAGAATTTCGGCTCCCCCCTACTACCATTAATGCACAACACAATGTCAATACGGCGGTTGCTGTCGTCTGCGATACAAAGAACTTTTCTGTTGATTTTCGTGTTCATTTTTTTCTGGTTATTATATGCTTATTTAAGTTGTGTTAACTCTCGCTAGTGGTTTTATATTTTATTTTATCCGTCTTAGTATTTATTTTATTATTGTAAATATTTTAGTTTTATTATTATTATTATTATTATTATTATTATTATTATTATTATTCATGAATTAATTTGTATTACTATCTTTGTATCATCTCCGTCACGGATATGCTATTATTATTATTATTATTATTATTATTATTATTATTATTATTATTATTATTATTATTATTATTACAATTCCAGCAGAATTACTACAAGAGGGTGGAAGCGTATTATCTAGCGAAATTTATAAACTTGTACTTGCAATTTTGGAAAAGGAAATTGACCAGAACAATGGAAGGAGTCCATAATCGTACCTATTTTTAAGAAGGGGGACAAGACTAACTGTAGTAACTTTCGAGGAACATCACTTTTGTTGACATCGTATAAAATTTTGTCGAATATCCTTTTGAGAAGATTAACTCCATATGTAGATGAAATTATTGGGGATCATCAGTGTGGTTTTAGGCGTAATAGATCGACTATTGATCAGATTTTTTGTATTCGACAGATATTGGAGAAAAAATGGGAGTATAAGGGTACAGTACATCAGTTATTCATAGATTTCAATAAGGCGTATGACTCGGTTAAGAGAGAAGTTTTATATGATATTCCTATTGAATTTGGTATTCCCAAGAAACTAGTTCGATTAATTAAAATGTGTCTTAGTGAAACTTACAGCAGAGTCCGTATAGGCCAATTTCTATCTGATGCTTTTCCAATTCACTGCGGGCTGAAGCAGGGAGATGCATTGTCACCTCTACTTTTTAACTTCGCTCTAGAATATGCCATTAGGAAAGTTCAGGATAACACAGAGGGTTTGGAATTGAACGGGTTACATCAGCTTCTTGTCTACGCGGATGACGTGAATATGTTAGGAGAAAATCCACAAACGATTAGGGAAAACACGGAAATTATACTTGAAGCAAGTAAAACGATAGGGTTGGAAGTAAATTCCGAAAAGACAAAGTATATGATTATGTCTCGTGACCAGAATATTGTACGAAATGGAAATATAAAAATTGGAGATTTATCCTTCGAAGAGGTGGAAATATTCAAATATCTTGGAGCAACAGTAACAAATATAAATGACACTCAGGAGGAAATTAAACGCAGAATAAATATGGGAAATGCTTGTTATTATTCGGTTGAGAAGCTTTTGTCATCCAGTCTGCTGACAAAATATCTGAAAATTAGAATTTATAAAACAGTTATATTACCGGTTGTTCTATATGGTTGTGAAGCTTGGACTCTCACTTTGAGAGAGGAACAGAGATTAAGTGTGCTTGAGAATAAGGTTCTTAGGAAAATATTTGGTGCTAAGAGGGATGAAGTTACAGGAGAATGGAGAAAGTTACACAACGCAGAGCTGCACGCATTGTATTCTTCACCTGACATAATTAGGAACATTAAATCTAGACGCTTGAGATGGGCAGGGCATGTAGCACGTATGGGCGAATCCAGAAATGCATATAGAGTGCTAGTTGGGAGGCCGGCGGGAAAAAGACCTTTAGGGAGGCCGAGACGTAGATGGGAAGATAATATTAAAATGGGTTTGAGGTAGGTGGGATATGATGGTAGAGACTGGATTAATCTTGCTCAGGATACGGACCGATGGCGGGCATATGTGAGGGCGGCAATGAACCTCCGGCTTCCTTAAAAGCCAATAAGTTTGTAAGTATTATTTCTATCATCAACATTATTATTGGTCTCTGTAAAATTTATGTAGACTACTGGACTGTACCCGAGCACGAGCATTTGCTCATTTCGGGTATCTATTCATATGTATCATTTCAAATGTAAATTGTGAATAAATTTGAATTTGAAATTTTGATTTTGAAATATGGAACCCATAAATACATTAAAAATATCCTATGATTGCCTTCATTTGGTGTAGTTTCTTAACACACTGTGCATTTTTAATTCACAAAACAACGGGGTGCTGTAAACTCGAGTTGGTAGAGAAGCCTAGTTCAGCTAGGATAGAACAGAACACTACATGAATTAGGATTAATATTTATATTTCAGTAGTATTACAGTCCACGATCGTTATTACTATCCAACGTCAAATCTGCGACTTAGACTTTGCCACGGCGGGCATTGGTCTATATTTAATGACCCTTTCAAAGTAGAGAAATTATTCAGAGAAGCTGAGATGATAAGATGGCTATAATAGGAAAAGACGATGCTTTTAGCTCGAGATATTAATTGACCTAGATAAAAATATAAGAAGATAATGACCATCTCCCCGTTGTAGTTATTATATTCATCGTGAGGCAGAAGAGTCTAGAATATTGCTCAAAACGACAAAACATACCGCTGACCAAAAAGCAGTCATCATTAAAAATCAGGCATCACATGTAATGTTAGAACACTGCATCATTATGTAGCGAAATCAAGCATTAATTGAATCAGTTATTACGAAAAGGTCATGAGTCCATAAAATGTAGCTCTGAGAAGAAACGAAAAAACTATTTCACTTCTAAATTCGGAATTGTATATGAACATATTAATTCCAAATCATCCTTGTAGGGATCAACTAATTGATCTAGGTGTTTTAATAATAAATTGTTATTTTCACTTTGTTTCCATACTTTTTTAATTTAGGACTCATGACCTTTTCAAGTCAAATCAAGATAAAGAATGAAAAGCAGTAGGAAGAAGTTACTGAAACATTTGCTAAGATTCTCAACATAACTTATTATAAATATTACTTATAAAACAGTATTAGTACCAGTAATCATAAGCACAAAACACTGGGAATTATATAATATTATATTAACGCATTACCACAATTAAATTCCTCTATTATACAATATTTTATGGAAAAATCTCAATGTTGGTAAATATGCAGATAGATCCACTCGCCAAATATTTATAAAGTAGTATTAAATTTTTAATTCGTATATCTGTCCACGAATTTATTGTGTCTGGCCCAATTGTTTACTGGAGCGTAACAATTCCATTTCCAAATTATTTTAACTAAAGTACGGTTTATTAAATACCATTAATTCAATCCTTTGACTCTCTTGTTTTATCTATTACTTTTATTAATTTTTCCACTTACTTTCAAGTAATATGTAGAAAAGTAAAAGTTAGTTAAAAATTCAAGGGGTGGAAAATTGTAAAAATGTTTAAAGTTTTTGTACAATAATACTTACTTACTTACTGGCTTTTAAGGAACCCGGAGGTTCTTTGCCGCCTCCACATAAGCCCGCCATTGGTCCCTATCCTGAGCAACATTAATCCAGTCTCTACCATCATATCCCACCTCCCTCAAATCCATTTTAATATTATCTTTCCACCTACGTCTCGGCCTCCCTAAAGGTCTTTTTCCCTCAGGCCTCCCAACTAACACTCTATATGCATTTCTGGATTCGCCCATACGTGCTACATGTCCTGCCCACCTCAAACGTCTGGATTTTATGTTCCTAATTATGTCAGGTGAAGAATACAATGCGTGCAGCTCTGCGTTGTGTAACTTTCTCCATTCTCCTGTAACTTCATCCCTCTTAGCACCAAATATTTTCCTAAGAACCTTATTCTCAAACACCCTTAATCTCTGTTCCTCTCTCAAAGTGAGAGTCCATGTTTCAGAATCATACACAACAACCGGTAATATAACTGTTTTATAAATTATAACTTTCAGATTTTTTGACAGTAGACTAGATGATAAAAGTATCTAAGCCGATTAATAACAGGCATTTCCCATATTTATTCTGTGTTTAATTTCTTCCCGAGTATTATTTATATTTGTTACTGTTGCTCCAAGAAATTTGAACTTCTCCACCTCTTCAAAAGATAAATTTCCTATTTTTATATTTCCATTTCGTACAATATTCTCGTCACGAGAGATAATCATATACTTTTCCTTTTCGGAATTTACTTCCAAACCTATCTCTTGATATCGAATAAGCAGTCGCGGACAGCCGATGAGGGGTGGTCCTCCAGAGTGGGGGTTGGGCGAAGGGCTAACAACCCATCACCGTAAAAAACAGCTTGTTACGAATCCTTCAAATAAGCCTCGGAATGGGACTGATTTTCTGACACAATAATAATAATAATAATAATAATAATAATAATAATAATAATAATAATAATAATAATATAGTGATAAGGATAATGATAATGATAATATGTTTCATGCCAAATTGAAGTAGCACTGCGTACATCTCAACAATGACCAGTTGAAAATACAAGTAGAAGAGGTGTAAGTTATTTATTTAACCCTTAACTCGAAAGATATACTAAAAACTTTCATGATTCTCAGTGAAGTGTGTTGGGAAAATAATCATTACTTTAAATTCCTAAATCATTAAACGTCTTATTTATTAAACATTTTATAGTGTATTTTGGAAAAGCTATTGAATTAATTCTCAAAATGCTCAGTCAATGTAAGAGAACAGTGTATTATGATAATAAATGATAAAATAAATTTTAGTTTTGTTTCTTAAATGTGCACAAATTTGATCCGAAAAAATGTAATTTTTGGTTCTGCAAAGGAATTTTAAAACGCAATGCAGTCTGACAACGCTGTAAAGATAATTGCTTGGAGAGAGGGCCAGATATCCTTAATAGCTGACGTATTCCAGACCACGTATGAGAAAACGAGAAATGTAAATATAACACATACAATTGCTTTTAAAGAAGGCTCTAAACATTTCATTTCTTGTATTAAGTTTACCGGTTACTGCTTCAAGAATAAAAGTGAGAGTTATTTATAATTGCCGAAGAAAATGCTTGCAGTACGACAAACGGAGTTTATTTAAATCATTAAGTAGATTTGTACAGCGTAAAGTAAGCTTTGCTTATTGACTGTGTCCACGCAAGTGCAAGTTTGAACCAATAAATTATTGAGATTTGCGATAAATTAATTAATTTAGGAAATTGTATATTTATTATGTATAACTTACTGAGCCGTATATACCGGAACCCACACTTTCTGGAGTCGAAATTGCGTTAGAAAATCTGAAAAAGTACAAGTCTCCAGGTATTGATCAAATTCCAACAGAATTAATACAAGAGGGTGGAAGCGTATTATCTAGCGAAATTTATAAACTTGTACTTGCAATTTGGGGAAAGGAAATTGTACCAGAACAATGGAAGGAGTCCATAATAGTACCTATTTTTAAGAAGGGGGACAAGACTAACTGTAGTAATTTTCGAGGAATATCACTTTTGTTGACGTCGTACAAAATTTTGTCGAATATCCTTTTAAGAAAATTAACTCCATATGTAGATGAAATTATTGGGGATCATCAGTGTGGTTTTAGGCGTAATAGATCGACTATTGATCAGATTTTTTGTATTCGACAGATATTGGAGAAAAAATGGGAGTATAAGGGTACAGTACATCAGTTATTCATAGATTTCAAAAAGGCGTATAACTCGGTTAAGAGAGAAGTTTTATATAATATTCCTATTGAATTTGGTATTCCCTAGAAACTAGTTCGATTAATTGAAATGTGTCTTAGTGAAACTTACAGCAGAGTCCGTATAGGCCAGTTTCTATCTGATGCTTTTCCAATTCACTGCGGGCTAAAGCAGGGAGATGCACTATCACCTTTACTTTTTAACTTGGCTCTAGAATATGCTGTTAGGAAAGTTCAGGATAACACAGAGGGTTTGGAATTGGACAGGTTACATCAGCTTCTTGTCTATGTGGATGACGTGAATATGTTAGGAGAAAATCCACAAACGATTAGGGGAAACGCGGAAATTCTAGTTGAAGCAAGTAAGGCGATTGGGTTGGAAGTAAATCCCGAAAAGACTAAGTATATGATTATGTCTCGTGACCAGAATATTGTACGAAATGGAACTATAAAAATTGGAGATTTATCCTTCGAAGAGGTGGAAAAATTCAAATATCTTGGAGCAACAGTAACAAACATAAATGACAATCGGGAGGAAATTAAACGCAGAATAAATATTGGAGATGCCTGTTATTATTCGGTTGAGAAGCTTTTGTCATCTACTCTTCTGTCAAAAAATCTGAAAGTTAGTATTTTTAAAACAGTTATATTACCGGTTGTTCTGTATGGTTGTGAAACTTGGACTCTCACTTTGAGAGAGGAAGAGAGATTAAGGGTGTTTGAGAATAAGGTTCTTAGGAAAATATTTGAGGCTAAGAGGGATGAAGTTACAGGAGAATGGAGAAAGTTACACGACACAGAACTGCACGCATTTTATACTTCACCTGACATAATTAAGACCATAAAATCCCGACGTTTGAGATGAGCAGGACATGTAGCACGTATGGGCGAATCCAGAAATGCATATAGAGTGTTAGTTGGGAGGCTGGAGGGCAAAAGACCTTTGGGGAGGCCGAGACGTAGATGGGAAGATAATATTAAAATGGATTTGAGGGAGGTAGGATATGATGATAGACACTGGATTAATGTTGCTCAGGATTGGGATCAATGGCGAGCTTATGTGAGGGCGGCAATGAACCTCCGGGTTCCTTAAAAGCCAGTAAGTAAGTAAGTAAGTAAGTAAGTAAGTATAACTAGTTTTGTATATAGATCTTTTTTTTTTAATTATTAAGTTTTGTACTTTTGTGAACTAATATTAATAAATATATCACTATCACTATCTTATTAACTTGTTACCGAATAAAGTAATACTTTTTAATTTGTTTGTTTAAAGTAGAATAAACATATCGTACTTTTTTTTTTCCTTCAGCGTGTTAAATGTTTTAAAATTTTGTTTCCATAACGTGACATAAACATCACTATTGTTTACGTTTTCTAAGATATTCAATTTGAAATGGAATATTACAAATGTTTTAATGTTTCAAATTTAGTTTGAAATAAGCGTGTTATCTGAACATTTAATTAATATTAGGTTGCAGAGTTTATTTTAAATTTTCCCAAGATTTTTGTTTGACGTGAAATGAGCACTATTAATTCTCCGTTCTGTAACAAAGTTTAAAAGTAAAAATACCAGAATTAATGATATTACTTATGGTTCACCCTGTATAGACTAGGTGCTAAATTTGCACTGCAGAAGATAACACAAAAAAGAAGATAATTGAATTTATCTCTATATATATTCCCTTCATTTACTTCTGAGAGACATAATACATCAATATCGACAGAATATCTCTTTGCAATACTTTTAGAAACGAGAGACTCCAGCCAATTTACCCCGGCAATCAGGGTCTATACAACACGAAATCAAGTATCGAATACACTAAAAAATGTGTCGACACATGTAGACGTCAATAAAGATGTTTGCACGACGAGGCTGTGATTTATTCCCAGAATTCCTCAGCGTCTATATACACATATCAAATATTGAAATATTTAAAATCAGCAACAAAAAATGTGATCGAATTGGTTGAAAACAAAACTACTAGAAAACATGTATGGAGGCAATCAAATTTTGATTTGGAAAAGCTGAGAATGTATTACAGAAAGCATCACACAAACTAAAATTGTCCAAAGATATAAAAAATGACTACCGATAAATCCAAAACAAAAGCATTATCGATGTGTAGGAAAAATTCATAGATAGTCAAAAATGAAATAGAAAAGCAAGTGATACGATTCTTTGATATTCCTAGGATATATTTTTAATAGAATAGAATAGAATAGAATAGAATAGAATAGAATAGAATAGAATAGAATAGAATAGAATAGAATAGAATGTTTTATTTTCGCTTACAGAGTTAAGACCATAACGCCTTCTCTTCCACTCAAACAGCCTTATTGAATAAAACAGTTACATACATATTTACAGACGTAGACAAATTATTAGCAAAATTGAAGATTTTTATTATATATTTTTACAAAAATATGATTCTTCAATTTAGATTACAGTTGACATTTTTGTGTATTTTCAAATAATTAGCCAAACTGAAGATTTGTATTGTATATTTTTCAAAATTTAACTCTCTAATTTGGACTACATTTGATATTTTTGCATATTTACAAATTATTAGCAAAACTGAAGGTTTTTATTGTATATTTTTACAAAATTCGATTCTTCAATTTGGACTACAGTTGACATTTTGGATATTTCCAAATTATTAGAAAAAATTGAAGATTTTTGTTTTATATTTTTACAAAATTTGGCTCGTCAATCCAGTTGACATTTTTGCTAATTTATAAATTATTAGCTAAATTGAAGATTTTTATTATATATTTTTACAAAACTTGACTCTTCAATTTAAACTACAGTTGACATTTTTGCATATTTCTGTCTACTGTAATGATGAAAATATGCAAAATTGTCAACTGTAGTCTAAATTGAAAAGTCAAATTTTGTAAACAAAATTATCATAAAAGTCGTCAATTTTGTTAATAATTTGTCCACGTCTGTAAATTAAATAAATAAAATTAATTAATAGAATATAATAGAATGTTTTATTTTCGCTTACAGAGTTAAGACCATAAGGCCTTCTCTTCCACTCAACCAGCCTTAATCAATAAAACAATTACATACATATTTAAATTAAGTAAATTAATTAAAAGAATAGAATAGAATGTTTTATTTTCGCTTACAGAGTTAAGGCCATAAGGCCTTCTCTTCCACTCAACCAACCTTAATCAATAAAACAGTTACATACATATTTAAATTATGAATATTTACAACACATTTAAAAGATTCTCCAGTAATATTCTTCAGTTAATGACTAGTACATGTTTATTTAAATTGAGATAAACCTGTAATATAAAATAATAACTTAATTTATGAGCTATTTTAATTCAATCCAGTCTATATGCAATATGTAAAGAATTATAAATAGGTTGAGATAGCTAGTTGGTTAAAATGATGAGAATTAATTTAATATAAGTTTACTAGAACTATGTAATAGGGAGAAATATATAAATCAAAAATATATTTATATAATGAGAATATTAATGTAATGAAATTTTGCTATTAGAGGTTTTATATTCTATTTAGAGAAATTAATGGCAATAATAAGAATTGGCAAAATGCGTGATATTATTCAGTTCAGAAGCTTTTGTCATCTAGTCTGCTGTCAAAAAATCTGGAAGTTAGAATTTATAAAACAGTTATATTACTGGTTGTTCTGTATGGCTGTGAAACTTGGACTCTCACTTGGAGAGAGGAACAGAGATTAAGGGTGTTTGAGAATAAGATTCTTAGGAAAATATTTGGGGCTAAGAGGGATGAAGTTACAGGAGAATGGAGAAAGTTACACAACACAGAACTGCACGCATTGTATTCTTCACGTGACATAATTAGGAACATTAAATCCAGACGTTTGAGATGGGCAGGGCATGTAGCACGTATGGGCGAATCCAGAAATGCATATGGAATGTTAGTTGGGAGACCGGAGGGAAAAAGACCTTTGGGGAGGCCGAGACGTAGATGGTAAGTTAATATTAAAATGGATTTGAGGGAGGTGGGATATGATGGTAGAGACTGGATTAATCTTGCTCAGGATAGGGAACAATAGTGGGCTTATGTGAGGGCGGCAATGAACCTCCGGGTTCCTTAAAAGCCAATAAGTAAGTAAGTAATAAGAATTGACAGATGTTAGCTTCATTGTAAGTAAGAAATATTAATTAATATTAATGTGTTAAGTAAGAATGTATGTTATTGGGTTATTTTATGGCTATTTATCAACTGCTGTAGCTATCTAGCGTCTAAATGATATGAAGGTGATAATGCCATCGAAATGAATCCAAGGTCCAACGCCGAAAGTTACCCAGTATTTGTTCTTAATTGTTTGAGGGAAACGCCGGAAAAAAATCTCATTTTAGGAATGTACAGTATCAAGTACAATGACGATGCTAAAGTACAAACTTACAATAAACTCAACGGAACTATAAAACTACATAAAAAATGTGACGAAAGCAAAATTCAACTCTGAAATGTGAATTTAAAATAAAAATGTCCACAACTTGAAGCAGAAGGAATGAGTTTCAGTTGCTGAGGCAAGAAGTTTCTTAAGCGACTCAAACAGTGAATGGAGGAACAGATTTTTTTATTGCTTCTTTAACTTGAAAATTCCAATTTAGATTATTATCGAAAAGAAATCAAAATTTTTTACTACAGATGAATAAAGGATTAATGTGTTCTTAAGGTATATGTAAACCTTTACATACAAAAAAATTTTGTTTTGTACAATTTTGCTCTGTAAAATTTTAAAAAATTGAGAATGGTACCAGAAAGAGAATGAAGTGAACAGATCCCTTGAAATTATGTATTAATTGTTTTTAAAAATTATTTTGTTTATAATTTTAACATGCAACTTGAAACATGATAGCTCATGCAGTTTTTAAGATTTTTAAGATAGAGCCACAGTTTTTTCACTGTTTTATAGCTAAAACTATTCTTTAGTGCCTGACATATAGCCATTTTTTATTTTTATTTACATTAATTAAATATTACCATATATGTAACTTACAATACTATTTTATGTTGCATAAATCATGTAAAAATCCATAGATAATTATTAATTATATTAATGTTATTTTACTCATTGTCAGGCACTGGAGAACATTTCAATCTTCAAAATGACAACAACATATTCTTGGTATCACCATATTTGGCTGAGATATCATGTTTGAAAAATTAAATATTCTAAAATTACTATTTACAGGAAATGAGCCACAAACTTTCAGAGCCTAGAAGACTCCATCATCATATGTCACCCCTTAAGCAGCTTCATGTCGGTCCAGTTTCAGCTTCTTTCTGACTCTCAAATACCTCCTCCTTGTTTTAACTTCAGGTGTTGAATGTTCTTTTTTTTTGGCATTTTTGTCCCTATTTCCATTGATGCAACAAATCCTGCGATGGTGTTTGTCCCAGGGTTTATGCCCATCCTCCTCAGAATTGTAATTTCTACTTTTGGACTCTTATTAAAATGACGTACAACATCATTGACACACAAATTTACAGTTTTATGACTAACAGTAAAAGATTATAAATTACTTCATTATGTAAAAAAAGTTTTTTTTTCAATCTAATGATCATGCCCAGATATCTATGCATCTATTTCGGGACTAGAAAGAAGTTTATTTTACAAGCAATGCTGGACGAGGGGATTGACTGCTAGGAAGATTACTCCAAAAGTAATGCACTCCAAAAGTAAGTGACCGTGGCTGATGACGCAGCATTTTGGAAAATGGGACTTATCTGAAAAACCATAATACATAAATCGAAAATTCTTATATCAAATTAAAGGGGAGAAAATTCTCTATTAAAATAGTTATATTTTGAAAATTCTAATTTTTCACAATTTTTTGCGTTGTGTGGGTGCACATACACCTTAAGAGGGGTTAATTTCAATCATGGAATAAAATAAAAAGCATACAAAAATACACGTCATACAACTATTATCTGAAAGCATTTGAGATAGTGTGGATACAACAAACCCATACCCATACAAGACTCGGAAAAGAGAGAGGAAGTCAGAAACATAGGTTGTCGTATCTGCTGCTCAGTTCCAAGCGATAAGGACACGACATTATGAAAAATTTGTGCTCTGAGTTATTCCGAGATGACAGATGCCACTTTCGTCAAGAACATCCCCGAAACAATTTATCATGCGGTTTCTTCATTCCCCATTCTGGCGAAGCGTGCATACATCCTCCACAATGGGACATATAAATGCCTTCATCGAGAGAAATGTCGGCCTTTAAAAGCCGTGACACGTGTAGGAAAATACAACGATGACGTAACAAAACCAATTGTTTCTGTGTGTCATTACACAATTTACATGTTCAGGAGATTCGCACTGATCGTATAGCAACAGATAATAAATAAAATATTTATCATCATAATTATCATCAACGCCAATCATTATACATAGTGATTCATTATTACGTGTAAATACAGGGACATCATTTTATTTTTACTAACATTTTTAATATTAACTTGCCTATACCTCTGGATCAACGCCGTTTGCTATCCCCTTCCACGACTGGAGTTCGATGATACTGACGTAATATACAAACAAATCACTTTACTACGTATAGGAGGGAAGAAAAGTAGTTCATCCATTTATGTAAACTAGGAAATATTGCGCTTTTGAGTTTAATGATTTTCATTAGGTTTTTGTTTAATAAAAATACAGTACAGTATTAACATTGAGTGTTTTTACTCACGAACTGAGCTGTCCATGTGGACGTATTCATTATGCAGTGTATATTATACTGTCTAAAGCACATTAGCGTACAATATAAAGAATGAAGTTAAATTGAAAAAATAATCATAATATGGATATTTAAACACATTTCGATACAGGCTTCAGTTCTAATGTGCATATTATCGCACTATAGCATATTGTACTTAATTCCAATTACCAGTTCTTCGTACTAGTACCTCATGTTGAAATAATTCTGTACCTACTCTATAAAAGAGTACCTTACGCACTGTAAATTCAATCTTCACTTCCGCCCGATCCGAAAAGATAAAATTACTCAGATATACTACCTACTGTTCGTCCAAGTGGTTACGTCGTATAGTCGTAGAAAGGAGGGAAATCACGTGACAGTTAATTACTTAACGAGGACCTTTTATTTAAGTTATTTTAAACAGTTGTATAATATTACGTAAACGTCTAATTCCTAACAGAAATTAATGTTCTCAGAAACGGGCTAAGACATCCCAGCCACTAGTTGGCGAATATAAAAGCTGGTTGGGGAAACCGGGATACGACATAGGCAAATGGACGACAGTACCTGTGCGAAAATGATTCAATATTGAAAGCTCTTTCGTCACTGGAAAATGCGAACATATTTTTGGAACGTACTGTGGCTACTATGACTGTATATGCGGTCTTGGATCTGTGTGGAAGACGGTTGAAGGGGTGGGAGTGAAGTACATTCAAATCTCAGGTACAATAAAAATTGAAGTAAAAATAAAATGATGTCCCTGTACTTTGTGTGTGTATTGTAGAGGTGAAACTAAGACTAAAACGTTCTATACAACTTTTTCTCAAAATCTTTAATTCCAGATTTCCAGACGTCGTAGTACGCTAACTGCATAGGCATTGCTCTTCTCCCACACATTTGGTGTGGTATTGTGGGGGATCAGTTACTTGGACCTCGAGTTCTACCTCTGCGGTTGAATGGGGAAATGTACCGCGAACTACATTGTCTGCTAGATGATATCCCTCTTGCAACGCGAGTGACCTTATGGTTTATGCACGATGGTGCTCCTGGGCATTACTGCCGTAACGTAAGGGTGTATCTCAATGCTGCGTATCCAGGTCAATGGATAGGCCGCGCAGGGCCAACTGCTTGGCCAGCCAGATCACCGGACATGAACCCTCTGGACTTCTACCTTCGGGGCTGCCTGAAGTCGTTAGTGTATGCCTCTGCTGCACCTAACGTAGAAGTACTACAACAGCGAATTGAACATGCGTGTGGAATTGTTCGTGATGAGTTGAACGGGCTGTGTAACGTTCAGAGATCACTAAGCGGCGAGCACAGGCATGTCTTCAGGTTGAGGGACAGCACTTTGAACATGCATTACACTAAGAATTGTGCAAATGTGTAAAGTCTATAAGAAATTGCTTTACATTCTTTATTGTGTTTGGTTTTAGTTCACGAAACGTGCATAAGTGGACTGCTGAGGATATGAGTTTAGTGACTTTGGTTGTTTTTGTACTGAAGTCCAAATGCACTGTACGAAAGTGATAATTAGTTTACAGTTTGGTGTGTTACCCTTTCTTTGTTTGGGAGCGCAGGTTCCATGCAAAATGGCGTTAACTCTGGAATTAAAGGTTTTGAGAAAAAGTTGTATAGAACGCTTTAGTCTTAGTTTCACCTCTACATTACACACACAAAGTATTTAGACGTAATAATGAATCACCCTGTATACATTGACTATAACCAGTTAGTTCTATTTCCTCATAAATGATAAGACTGTCTTTTCCACGGTATGCTTTGCGATGTTCTACCTTATTAGTGCAGATAGTGAAAAATGGAAACAGGGGAAAGTTGCCTGAAATACAGCAGTTTTGAATCTAACGTACTTGAATTTTCAACGTAGAATGCACCGTTGAGAGTGTAGGCTATACGAGTCTCAATGAGAACGGACAAAGTTTTTTGCCTCTTGCTTCGTCTTTGAAGGGGGCATTTACGTCATCGCAATTATCTTTGTGTATTGGGTAAATTACGAAATTATGACGATAATTAACAGTGTTGTCAATACAAGTTCATGGAAAACCGTCAGGCAAGAATGAAAATGTCCAGCAATCTATCTGCGGTTAGATCTGTGCCCGGCAGAAGTTTCAACACAACGCGTTGTCGCTATCCCGTCTGCAACGAGACGGAAACTCTTGGTCACGTGTTGGGATTCTGTCGAAAAACGGAGCTGCTGCGCAACAATCGACACCATACGGCCAGGACCGGTATTGCTGATGTCCTCAAGCGTCGTGGATGGGAAGTACACGAGGAGATCCACTGCGTTTCATCCTTAGATTCGAACAGAAGAGCAGATATTGTAGCCATCCACAGGACTCAATCTAAGGGAATAGTTCTTGATCCTAAAATCCGGTTTGAGAGGGATGCCCTGCAGGCACAACACGTTGATGAGGAGAAGAAATCCATTTATGAGTCCTGCATTCCTTATCTAAGTGAGAAATATAACATTCCCACTGGTCAGTGGAGTTTTTCTGGTCTTTTGTTTGGTGCACATGGCACACTTCCTAAATTCACATGTGATATTTTAAAAGCACTCCGACTCCGATTTTTTGAAATTCAAAAAAATTTTGTTGAATATTCTTAAGCATTCAATCCAAATATTACATTACCATTTATATTTTGATGATTCTGTTGGGTTTGAATTTCTCTGAATTTTTTACTAAACAATTCCTCTCTTTCTAAATTATTCTGTAGTGCTTTTATTCTGGATCTTTACGGTCACCCCCATTGAGAGCAGATTATTTTCTTTAAATGTTTATACAGGGTGTTTCAAAAATATGGGACATAATTTCAGGTATGTATTTCCCACATGTAGACAATCAAAATAGTTCATTACAACATGTGTCCGGAAATGCTTTATTTCCGAGTTATGGCCTTCACAACATTGAAATTCACCGGAACGTTTTTCTTTCCGCAGGTCGTTGCCGTCAAAGGAGACATTAAGAGGGCACTCTGACAGTTCATTCCGAGGCGAAGGTTACATTCAGTGTTATGTAGGCGTTAGACTGTGCGACACGTATTCAAATCAAGAGCTGGCAGAGATACACTTCATGTACGGTAAGGCGGACGGCAATGCTGCGCTGGCTCGTCGTTTGTACCAGGAGAGGTACCCACAGCGACAATGTCCAGATCGGAAGACATTTGTACGTCTCCATTACCGTCTGTGCGAGTATGAAAAATTTAACTCTCCTGGTTTGGGAAGGGGACGGCCAAGATCTACAACTCCAGAAGTACAGGAGGAGATTCTGGAGGCTGTGAACATGACTCCTTCTATCGGCACACGAAGGGTAGCGTTGCAAGTCAATGTTCCTCATACGACTGTCTGGAGACTGTCTCATTGACCTGCGAACACGATCCCAAACTCCAGGAGTATTGCGAATGTCCTCAGAACATGCCACAATTCGATTCCGAAGGGATTCGAAATCAGGCATCGATGTGAGGTCTGTATTCAAGCAGGAGGTGGACATTTTGAACATCTTATGTAATGACAACGACCTGCGGAAAGAAAAAAACGTTCCGGTGAATTTCAGTGTTGTGAAGGCCATAACTCGGAAATGAAGCATTTCCGGACACATGTTGTAATGAACTATTTTGATTGTCTACATGTGGGAAATACATACCTGAAATTATGCCCCGTATATTTGAAACACCCTGTATATGCCATTTATGAAAAGAAATGTTTCTTTGCATTGTGAGAATTTAAAAAACCGCTAATTTCTGCATGTCAACTATTTTTCTGCGTTAAATAATATGCATCTATAATCCGGTAGAACTAGTGGAAAAGCCAATAATATGGCAGCATTGGGACTGGCGGATGTCTCAGAATAATGTAGCCTACAGCCTTAATGGTGTATCCTACGTTGAAAATTAAAGCGCTAATAACGGAATTTGTCTATGCCGCTGGGAATTTTTAATCACCTTGTATATTGGCAAATGTATTATGATTTATATAGCCTATACACAGTGGACCAAAAAAACGGCACAGAATTTAAATGGTTATATTCCAGTAGCTAATGATTTCACTTCAAAGTTCATTTCACAGGCAAATTTCACAGTCCTTGTAGAACGGGAAAGTAACTTACTGTAATATTTAATGTTTTTACCATTTATTAAACATTATTTTTTATTTTTTGTAAGACAGTGCAAAATCGATCGTTTGTGCCGAACTAAACATTATGGTCTTACGAGTTCAGCAGGCCAAGCCGTTTGTTGTGCTATCATCATTTGTTTTCTTCCGTTTTGAGTTCTCATTTTGTGAATAACGAACGAAGAAAAGATTTTTATTAAACATTTGCACCAATATGATAATTTATCTGTCCGTCAAATTGTAAGGAACTACGCTTAGCGAGAATGGTCTATTTCAAGTGTACAACGATTGATTAGCGAGATACAGGCATGATATCCCTCCTGAGAGATTATTGCGTGAAAGATCGCATTTCTCAGATTCTCTGATGATTTCCGCTCGAGTTTCAAACGAGATCTAATCCTATGGACTATTTTGTATGGAGTCAACTACAAAAAGCAGTTTACTACAAAACAAGAATTCGTAATATTGAACATTTAAGACATCGCCTTCTTGAATGTTGGGGCCGGCTTGATCAAAGACAGATATCCAGTGATATTGAACAATGGAGAAGACGCCTACAAGTGATTGTGTGGGCAAATG
This sequence comes from Periplaneta americana, assembly GCF_040183065.1. Lineage (NCBI taxonomy): Eukaryota > Metazoa > Arthropoda > Insecta > Blattodea > Blattidae > Periplaneta > Periplaneta americana. The sequence continues at coordinate 188,817,972 of NC_091121.1, forward strand.
ACGGTCACATAGAGCATTATTTTTAATTTTAATTATTTGAAAGGTTACTTTTACCAACATTCAGTTTCTACATTTTGAAGAAATAAATTGTCTTCAAAAACCAAATTTTTCTGCATCATTGTGTAATGACCTAAATAAGATTTTAATTGAGCCTCAAGAAACATAACAAAAAGTCCTGCTCATCTTTAAAGTCTACTCTTTCCAACAGTGTAGTCATTATAAATTAATGTTATGCATTTCCGAAAATAAGAGTATTTCTAATTTTGTCTCTTTTTTGGGCCTACTTTGTATATTCATGTACAAGTCTTTTAAGTTGGAAATAATATTATTTTATGAGAATCATTCTAGGCTGAATTTACAGAGGTGTGAAAATTATTAGAATAATCTTAATTTTAAAGGTTTTTTAATAGTTCCTTCACAAATATTCATTGAATTGATGAATATTGGTATATAATACTACTATACTGATGTAGGATATATTTACTACTAACAATGCCGGAAAGCATTGTTGTACATTGGTATTTTTCTTATTTTACAATTGTTATGGGAATTCAGAAATTATTATATTATGTTAGCGGAATTGGAAACGTCAAAAATTAATTAAGAAATACTTTAAACAAATTGTTCTTTGCGTTTACATTGTTGTGAAGGTTCAAATGAACGTATACATCTGTTTAGTGCGTATAATTTTTTATGTTTCCAATTCCGCCAACATTAATATAATAATTTCTGAATTCCCATAACAATTGTAAAATAAGAAAAATACCAATGTACAACAATGCTTTCCGGCATTGTTAGTAGTAAATATATCCTACATCAGTATAGTAATATATACCAATATTCATCAATTCAATTAATATTTGTGAAGGAACTATTAAAAAACCTTTAAAATTAAGATTATTCTAATAATTTTCACACCTCTGTACTTACTGATATTGAATATGAACAAATGCTTCTAATAGCTTACGAAAAATTTATGTACATATAAGTAAGGCATCCTGAAAACCATTTGTTTCATATTAGAAATGTCGAAAATGTACATTGCTATGAAAATCTTTAAGTAGGTGGATTTTTCGCAGCGTTGCGATACATTCTCTTTAGGCCTATACTTGGTATTACGTGAAAGTGAAAAATAATATGTTTCAGACTGTAAATATGTTTGATTTAGTGCTTCAATTCAAGTAGAACCAAGGAAAATGTAGTCTGAACAAGAAATAGGCTAAATTTTTTAACTTACCCGAACTCGGACGTGTCCATGGAGAAGTTTCTAGCCGTAAGCTATAATTTCCCCACGGTGTAATATCTCGCTATGACATACATACATGGGCAGTATTGGGAGATTGTGGCGATATCTAAATTGAATATGAAACACTTGCAACTTGTGTACATGTCCAATGATGCCTCGGAGAATTAACGGTTTTGTTTGAGAGACATTCAGGCCTTGACTTCATATCCTTGATGAAGCGAATTAACATACATAAAATTCTTAAAAAAAATAACAACTTGCTAAGGGCCGATTGTATAAACCATTTAATCTTAGATCAGAAGTTAAATTGATCCTCGTTCTAGCTGAACTTGGAATTTTGTGTTGTATTAAGTCTAATCTGAGATTAATTTGTCTTAAACTAAAGTCAACTTTGACTGAAGAAATTTCTCCGATTAAGTTAGATGATCCAAGTTCAGTTATTTCTTTTCTGTTTGAAATATACGAGTGACAGACTGTGCAAAAAGAATAACCAATATTATTAATATTAATAGATATGGTAGGTTCATTTATATATATATATATATATATATATATATATATATATATATATATTTTTTTTTTTTTCAATGTCTTGCCCTAATACACAAACATTCTTATATTTTTTAACGCTTTATCGTATTCAGCAGTATCAAATAACATAACCTATAATTATATTATGTTTATAACAACAATTAATTATTAATGGATATGATAGATTACTTACTTACTTACTTACTTACTGGCTTTTAAGGAACCCGAAGGTTCATTGCCGCCCTCACATAAGCCCGCCATTGGTCCCTATCCTGAGCAAGATTAATCCAGTCCCTACCATCATATCCCACCTCCCTCAAATCCATTTTTATATTATCTTCCCATCTACGTCTCGGCCTTCCCAAAGGTCTTTTCCCCTCTGGCCTCCCAACTATTTACACTCTATATGCATTTCTGAATTCGCCCATACGTGCTACATGCCCAGCCCATCTCAAACGTCTGGATTTAATGTTCCTAATTATGTCAGGTGAAGGATACAATGCGTGCAGCTCTGCGTTGTGTAACTTTCTCCATTCTCCTGTAACTTCATCCCTCTTAGCCCCAAATATTTTCCTAAGCACCTTACTCTCCAAAACCCTCAATCTCTGTTCCTCTTTCAAAGTGAGAGTCCAAGATTCACAGCCATACAGAACAACCGATAATATAACTGTTTTATAAATTCTAACTTTCAGATTTTTTGATAGCAGACTAGATGACAGAAGCTTCTCAACCGAATAATAACAGGCATTTCCCATATTTATTCTGTGTTTAATTTCCTCCCGAGTGTCATTTATATTTGTTACTGTTGCTCCAAGATATTTGAATTTTTCCACCTCTTCGAAGGATAAATCTCCAATTTTTATTGATCCATTTTGTACAATATTCTGGTCACGAGACATAATCATATACTTAGTCTTTTCGGGATTTACTTCCAACCCTATCTCTTTACTTGCTTCAAGTAGAATTTCCGCGTTTTCCCTAATCGTTTGTGGATGTTCTCCTAACATATTCACGTCATCTGCATAGACAAGAAGCTGATGTAACCCGTTCAATTCCAGACCCTCTGTGTTATCCTGAACTTATCTAATGGCATATTCTAGAGCGAAGTTAAAAAAGTAAAGGTGATAGTGCATCTCCCTGCTTTATCCCGCAGTGAATTGGAAAAGCATCAGATAGAAACTGACCTATACGGACTCTGCTGTAAGTTTCACTAAGACACATTTTAATTAATCGAACTAGTTTCTTGGGAATACCAAATTCAATCAGAAACTGGCCTATACGGACTCTGCTGTAAGTTTCACTGAGACACATTTTAATTATCGAACTACTTTCTTGGGAATACTAAATTCAATAAGAATATCATAAAATATGTACTACTGTACTACGCCGTGCACTACTCTACTACGCCGTACACTACTCTAGTACGCCGTGCACTACTCTAATACGGCGTGCACTACTCTACTACGCCGTACACTACTCTAGTACGCCGTGCACTACTCTAATACGCCGTGCCCTACTCTAATACGCCGTACACTACTCTACTACGCCGTACACTACTCTAGTACGCCGTGCACTACTCTACTACGCCGTACACTACTCTACTACGCCGTACACTACTCTAGTACGCCGTGCACTACTCTAATACGCCATGCCCTACTCTAATACGCCGTACACTACTCTACTACGCCGTACACTACTCTAGTACGCCGTACACTACTCTACTACGCCGTACACTACTCTAGTACGCCGTGCACTATTCTAATACGCCGTACACTACTCTAGTACGCCGTGCACTACTCTAGTACGCCGTGCACTACTCTAATACGCCATGCCCTACTCTAATACGCCGTACACTACTCTACTACGCCGTACACTACTCTAGTACGCCGTACACTACTCTACTACGCCGTACACTACTCTAGTACGCCGTACACTACTCTACTACGCCGTACACTACTCTAGTACGCCGTGCACTACTCTAATACGCCGTGCACTACTCTACTACGCCGTACACTACTCTAGTACGCCGTGCACTACTCTAATACGCCGTACACTACTCTACTACGCCGTACACTACTCTATTACGCCATTATTTACAATACACAAAACAAACCATTGTATCCAACAGAGTGTACGGAAATTCGCCAAAATTAGTTGGAAAGTTGCTAGATTTCTCATTATCAACAAAGAAAGATTAAATTTTGTCACTATGGGTTGCTAAAAAGGTCGCTAAATCCTTATTTAAGCAATATAAAAGTTAAAAGGAATTGTCGCTGAAAAAGAGTTAAAGTCGCTATATTGGCAACATTGAACAAACCTGTACAACATGGCCCGCGCATCACATACTTCACCTGTTTATGCGATGTGAACTTAGATTACATTTGAACCAAGGCAATTTGATCGCAGGAAAGTTTTATACAATAGAAGAAGTGTCTGAACTCGGTTCACTTTCCGATCTTCGATCAAAGTTTATCTTTAGTCAGGGAGTTTTATACAATTGGGCCTAAGAGTAACTAAATCATTGCACATCATCATCATCATCATCATCATCATCATTATTATCATAGTTTTAAATAAGGAAATAACATTATTTTCATAGAGTAGCAGGAAGGTTATGGCCTTTATGAATTTTATTGTGGAAGTAATGGTGTAACATTGCATTTACTGCACACCGGAAGTCAATTCATATGTGATACCCACTTTAAAGGTACATTTACTTACTTACTTACAAATGGCTTTTAAGGAACCCGAAGGTTCATTGCCGCCCTCACATAAGCCCGCCAGCGGTCCCTATCCTGTGCAAGATTAATCCAGTCTCTATCATCATACCCCACCTGCCTCAAATCCATTTTAATATTATCCTCCTATCTACGTCTCGGCCTCCCTAAAGGTCTTTTTCCCTCCGGTCTCCCAACTAACACTCTATATGCATTTCTGGATTCACCCATACGTGCTTTAGCTGTTAAAAATAATCATATTATAGAGAGTTAGTTGTTAAGAAAATGCCATTGGTATACAGGCATCTTCGTAGCAGACATCCCTTCTCTTTGTAGTATAACTAAAATAAGATACTACGGGTTACATCAGCTGCTTGTTTAAGCGGATGACGTAAATATTGTAAATTTATCTCAACTCAACAATAATAATTCCTTTCTACAATTCACCTTAAACGCTCTCGGTAACAATGGGATTTGCTCTCCACTGACGACAATGACAATTTACTTGGATTATTACGAACAACAATGAACTGTTAATCTTAACTAATATTTACAAAGCACTATTTACAAATCAGAACTGTCAGTTCTCAGTTCACAGTTCTTCTAGCTCAGTCACTCGAGTTCACAGTATCTCGAACCACAGACCTTCAGAGACAGTCCACTGTACTCGAACTCAGGTCCCTCCAACTGCGGTCCACTGCACTCGAACTCAGGTCCCTCCAACTGCGGTCCACTGCACTCGAACTCAGGCCTTCGGATGCTGACACAGTTGCGGACGCACACTCAAGTCGAACTCCGGTACACAAGACTGGCTAGCTTGCTCTGTTTACTGGCTTACTCACTGAACTAATCATGAATCACACACTGTCCGAGTTCCCTCGCGCTTCTTCTTTTTTAACCACAGCGACGTAGCCTGGAAAGTTCGAATTCCCGATTTTTCCACTTCGACGGACTTCTCGAAGAGTCGGGAGGGTCCGTCCCCCCTTCACTCCGTACGCAGCAGTCGCGCGCGCACAATCCCTCGCCGCGTAGGCCCTTTCCCCTCTCTTCTCTCCGCCGCGCGCCGTCCCTCAGTGCTCCGTGGAGCCCGCGCGATCTGCTCTCTTGCGGGACGCTGGTCGTGAGTTCGAATCTCACGTCGCTGTTACAATATATTACGAAAACATCCACAAACTACTAGAGAAAACATGGGAATTTTATTTGAAGCAACTAATGAGATAGGTTTGGAAGTAAATCCCGAAAAAACAAAGTATATGATAATGTCTCGGGACCAGAACAAAGTACAAAATGAATATGCAAAGTGATTCACGAGGATTTACCGTCACATACGCAGCTTAATTTCTGAAGACAATCTGAGCAAGAAATGTCATATAAACATGTATCTTAATCTTAATATTTTCAGAGGTAGACTAATTTGAATTTGTTAGAGAAATACATTTTTTTAAGGTAAATAAATATTACAAATAAAGAATGAACTATTCAGAAGTATCATTTCTTTAATTGGCTAGTGTTCTGAAGCTAAAATGTGTTGTTAATTGCTTTGTACACATTTTGTTTTTTTAATTTTTAACAAAAATTACATCATTCTTATTTAGTTATCACAATTTTTTTTTACAAATCATATGACTTTAGGAACTTCATTCTTCACAGTTTAATTATGCATCTTGTTGTACTGTATTAAAGAATTTACAAGAGCGGCATGATTTGTAACAATTGTTTGATAAATGCGTAAGAAAATTTAATTTTTTAGTTAAAATCGGAGAAAAAGTTCTGTATGAAGCAACTATGGAATTCACAACACATTTCTTGCTTCAGAATATTAGCCAATTAAAGAAATGATACTCCTGATTAGTTCATTCTTTAGCTGTATATTCTTTCATCCTTAAAAATCAAGAATAATGGTATTTTACAAACAATTTCAAATTAGTGTAGCTCTGAAAATATTGAGATTAGAACACATGTTATATGATATTTTTGCTCAGAATGTCTTCGGAAATATGCTCCGTAAGTGACGGTAAATCCTTGTGAATCACCCTGTATATAAGAACTTGAAATTTATCCTTTGAAGAGGTGGAAAATTTCTAGTACTTTGGAGCAATAGTAACAAATATAAATGACACTCGAGAAAAAATTAAACGCAGAATAAATATGGGAAATGCCTGTTATTATTCGGTTGAGGAGATTTTGTCATCGAGTCTGCTATCGAAAAATCTGAAAGTTAGAATTTATAAAACAGTTACATTACCGGTTGTTGTATATGGTTGTGAAACTTGGACTCTCACTTTGTGAGAGGCACATAGGTTAAGGGTGTTTGAGAATAAGGTGCTTAGGAAAATATTTGGGGCTAAGAGGGATGAAGTTACAGGAGAATGGAGAAAGTTACACAACACAGAACTGCACGCATTGTATTCTCCACCTAAAATAATTAGGAATATTAACTTCAGACTTTTGACATGGGCAGGACATGTAGCACGTAAAGGTGATTCTAGAAATGCATATAGAGTGTTAGATGGGAGACCGAGGGAAAAATACTTTTGTGGAGGCCGAGACTAGACTGGAGGATAAAATTAAAATGGATTTGAGGCAGGTGGGATAATCATGGTAGGGACTGGATTAATCTTGCTTAGGATAGGGACCGATGATGGGCTTATGTGAGGGCGGCAATGAACCTCTGGTTTCTCTGCAAGCCATATGTAAGCAAGTAAGTAACGTATTTTCTAATATATCAAAATACTTACTTATTTACTGGCTTTTAAGGAACCCGGAGGTTCATCGCCGCCCTCACATAAGCCCGCTATTGGTCCCTATCCTGAGCAAGATTAATCGAGTCTCTACCATCATATCCCACCTCCCTCAAATTCATTTTAATATTATCTTCCCATCTACGTCTCGGCCTCCCTAAAGGTCTTTTTCCCTCCGGCCTCCTAACTAACAACTCTATATGCATTTCTGGATTCGTCCATACGTGCTATATGCCCTGCTCATCTCAAACATCTGGATTTAATGTTCCTAATTATGTCAGGTGAAGAATACAATGCGTGCAGCTCTGTGTTGTGTAACTTTCTCCATTTTCCTGTAACTTCATCCCTCTTAGCCCCAAATATTTTCCTAATCACCTTATTCTCAAACACCCTTAATCTCTCTTCCGCTCTCAAAATGAAAGTCAAAGTTTTACAAAGCAGAAGTAAATCTATTCCATTTATTTCTTTATTGAAAATTCAAATCCACAAACAATTAGGGAAAGCACGGGAATTTTACTGGAAGCAAGTAAAGAGATAGGGTTGGAAGTAAATCCCGAAAAGACAAAGTATATGATTATGTCTCGTGACCAGAATATTGTACGAAATGGAAATATAAAAATTGGAAATTTATCTTTTGAAGAGGTGGAGAAGTTCAAATATCTTGGAGCAACAGTAACAAATATAAATGATACTCGGGAGGAAATTAAAAACAGAATAAATATGGGAAATGCCTGTTATTATTCGGTTGAGAAACTTTTATCATCCAGTCTGCTGCCGAAAAATCTGAAAGTTAGAATTTATAAAACAGTTATATTACCAGTTGTTCTGTATGGTTATGAAACTTGGACTCTCACTTTGAGAGAGGAACATAGGTTAAGGGTGTTTGAGAATAAGGTGCTTAGGAAAATATTTGTTGCTAAGAGGGATGAAGTTACAGGAGAATGGAGAAAGTTACACAACACAGAACTGCACGCATTGTATTCTTCACCTGACATAATTAGGAACATTAAATCCAGACGTTTGAGATGGGCAAGGCATGTAGCACGTATGGGCGAATCCAGAAATGCATATAGAGTGTTAGTTGGGAGGCCGGAGGAAAAAAGACCTTTGGGAAGGCCGAGATGTAGATGGGAAGATAATATTAAGTATTTATAAGCAATTTGAAGTGTTTATATTGGATGCAATGCTCAGTTACTGTATTTAGATTTATAATTCATATACAGGCATGTTCGATTTCGGTTTATTTACTAGTTGATGACAAACTAAGAATAGCTGTTTAGAAACGATTATCACTGAGCTGAAATCCTCTTTTCATTTTTGAATAACGGCATCACCAGCAATTCAGTGTCGATCTATGATCAGAATTAATTGACGATAATTTAATCGGCTCTCTTACACAGAGGGGATTAACAGGAAAATCTCGTGTGATTTTCTGAACTGCACAATTTGATACGCTATTAACTATATATCTAAAATGACATGACGTATCAAATATAATACGAAGTGAGGGAAATAAAATAAAAAATAAGACTATAATAAACCTGGCAATTAATCTAGGAATAACATTTATTCTACATTTTATTATGATAGTCCGAAGCACTGCTTTTTCAATCAAACATCACATAGCCTCCGGGAATGAAGTCTAGCTCATTCCCAGCATGCACCATAGTTGAATGTTGACCTGCGCTACTGTTGCACTATCATGCTGCCGACAATTTCTTTTTCACTGTACAAAGCGTATATCCGTGTGCAAGTAATAGGTCAATCATCTCCTTGACATTATCGTGTATAAAGTTACAACATGGGTCCGAAAAAGGATGTTAAGGATGAGATTGAGGATGTTGTGAAACGTGTAATGCAGCCAAAGAGTTTGTAATATATAACTAGAGACACCAACGGCGCTAGTTTCGCGTACAAAATTGAACCGCTGTTCGGCCGCCATTAAAGGGAGTTGATGCTTCGCCGGGAGTGCTAGCAGTTCATGATTATTGAGGAGTACGAATAAATATAAGTACACTTGAAGGAAATAATAAAGAAATGGTGAAATACTGCGCCGCAAATAATTGTTCGAACATAGCTACTATTGTAGGATGCCCAGGAAAGCATGCATATCTCAATATTTGGAAGAATGTTCCAAATGCAGTTCCTGCTTTGAATGTGTTTACAGAATGTCGGAACATTTCTTGGATAAAGTTTTTCCAGAAACACATTAATCAGGTTTATAAGGTTGATTTCAACAATGTATGTAAGGGTTAGGTTCCATCACATTACAGTAGATTATAATAGCAGAGTGCATAAGAAAATCCGCAGACTATATCTGTCTAAAACTGTTTTGTTTCACAATAAATGAATTAATCATGTAATTTCCGTTTGGTACAGCATGTTGTATTATATGCAAAGAAATTAGTGAAAATATAGCTGATGGCCTAGCTAGGCCTATTATTACCACTGCTACTAGGTCTATTATTACCACTACCACTGACTAGGTCTCACTACTACTAGGCCTACTAATACCACCAAAACTAGGCCTACTATTACCACTACTACTAGGCCTACTATTACCACAAAAACTAAGCCTACTACTAACACTAATACTGGGCCTACTATTACCACTACTACTAGGCCTATTATTACCACTACTACTAGGTCTATTATTACCACAAAACTAGGCCTACTACCACTAATACTAGGCCTATTATTACCACTACTACTAGGCCTATTATTACCACTACTACTAGGCCTACTATTACCACAAAAACTATGCCTACTACTAACACTAATACTGGGCCTACTATTACCACTACTACTAGGCCTACTATTACCACAAAAACTAAGCCTACTACTAACACTAATACTGGGCCTACTATTACCACTACTACTAGGCCTATTATTACCACTACTACTAGGTCTATTATTACCACAAAACTAGGCCTACTACCACTAATACTAGGCCTATTATTACCACTACTACTAGGTCTATTATTACCACTACTACTAGGCCTACTATTACCACAAAAACTAAGCCTACTACTAACACTAATACTGGGCCTACTATTACCACTACTACTAGGCCTATTATTACCACTACTACTAGGCCTACTATTACCACAAAACTAGGCCTACTACCACTAATACTAGGCCTATTATTACCACTACTACTAGGTCTACTATTACCACTACTACTATGCCTACTATTACCACTACTACTAGGTATATTATTACCACTACCACTGACTAGGTCTCACTACTACTAGGCCTACTAATACCACCAAAACTAGGCCTACTATTACCACTACTACTAGGCCTACTATTACCACAAAAACTAAGCCTACTACTACCACTAATACTGGGCCTACTATTACCACTACTACTAGGCCTACTATTACCACTACTCCTAGGCTACTATTACCGCTACTAATTGTATTAAAAAGTCTGTACTGACCTCTAACTTGGTGGTCATGAACTACACAATAAATAGATTGTTTTATGATAAAATTTATTCTCATTATATTTCAAATCAGTTTCCAGAATTTTTATGTTCTCATATTTCACCACTACAGTATTTTCTAAGCCCCTTATGCCTTCCTCTTCCTTTACATGAAAGGACTGAAATATAGATCATTTTAAATATTACAGTAAATATCCATTATTATGTCCTTAAAACAATATTAATAATACTGAAAATTAATGTTGACATTGCCATTATTCAATATTTCACATACTTATCCCGAGTGTGTATGGTGCATATCGTCAAAGATGAATCATTATCCTCTGCCATTCATGTTTATTTCATCACGATTCATCCTTTGTAAAAGATGTTTAAAACAGTGTCTATCACCAGGCTACATCAATGTTTGTGGTACTGTTTTCGAATTTCGCACCGCAAACACTCCCTTTAATGGCGGATGCTAGCCGAATCAATTTGTGACATTTTTCTTGCCTGCCACTCACGGGTATGTGTCTCTAGTAAGTATTACAAACTCTTTGAGTGCAGCAGACGCTTCAAGACACCACCATGTTGGCAACTTTTGCCAACTTAATACAAGAATCGGTGACTGCAGCAGTAGCGGAGCTCAGCACGGCGCTAGAGGAAAGTAGGGGCCTAGTGAACGAGCTGAAGCTTGCACTGGACGACCGGGATAAGAAGATTCGACATCTCGAGTGCAGGATAGACGACATGGAACAATATCAACGACGACAGTGTCTCCGCATATTTGGTGTCCCGGAGGTAGAAAATGAAGACACTGATGTCATTGCCATCCAGGTGGCAGAGAAAACAGGAGTATCTCTGCAGGTGAGTGACATAGACAGGAGCCACCGTGTGGGAAAATAGACGGATGATCGTCCCAGGGCCATCATCGTGAAATTTGTTTCGTGTAGAAAGAGGAGTGAGGTCTTCCGCAATAAAAGACTTTTGAAAGGCAGTCAAATAACTGTGAGGGAGGATCTCACCAGTGCCAGACATAAACTGTTGCGTGAAGCTATTAGTAAATACGGTGTGACTAATGTTTGGACACTAGATGGTTCTGTTATTGTTAAGGAGGGCAATGTAAAGAGAAGACTAAATACTGTAATGGAGCTAGGGTCATAAGCGATACCGTTAGTCATTACTTTATAGCTAACCTTTAACGTGTTAGTTTATTCTACAGAGTGATTTATATAGAACTGACACATATCTTTCATTAATTGTTTCAAAACGAATTGTGCTAGCGACAACTTATTATACCTAAAATGTAGAGGAATTTTGGGAGATTATTTACCTCTATAGCAAATGTTGTCCGGCGTTGTCAAATCCGGAGATCTCGGTGGCCACAGGTTCCTGGAAATTATTCGGTCGTCACATAACCGGATAAATGGAACCATGCTTCAACTGTGAACCATGTGATAGACAATATGGCAGGATTTTGCATAATGAACGTCTGAAACCAACAGCAGAATGTTCTGGAGTTTCGATTCCTTGTCACTAGATGCGCAGATGTTTATGTTTTATTCCTATTGTTGGCAGCTGTTTTCGACATTTTGTGTCAACTTGAAAATGCAGTACACATTAAATTAACGACTCTTCCTTGTGAAGTAATACTGGATTACGAATTCAATTACAGCTACTCAAAGGGCATACCAGAGACAATTTGGTGTTCGCAATGCTCCCAAAAGAAACACAATACTGGGACTGGTAAACAAATTGAAAACAACTGGATCTCTGGTGAGTGAAAAGGGCAAGCATCGTTCATCTAGGCTTCCAACGGTTGTTGTTAACGTAAGAGCACGACTGGAGCAGTCACCCAAAAAATCATTAAGACGTTTGTCGCAGGAGACAGGGTACACCTACTCAAAGTATCAGAGAGACTAAAGCCATATAGGGTTACGGTTGTTCATCAGCTACAGGAACCAGATAAGGATAAAAGATTGGATTATTGTCTTTGGTTTCAGACGTTCATTGCGCAAAATCTTGCCATATTGTCCATCACATGGTTCACAGATGAAGCATGGTTCCATTTATCCGGTTATGTGACGACCGAATAATTTCCAGGAACCTGTGGCCACCGAGATCTCCGGATTTGACAACGCCGGACAACATTTGCTATAGAGGTAAATAATCTCCCAAAATTCCTCTACATTTTAGGTATAATAAGTTGTCGCTAGCACAATTCGTTTTGAAACAATTAATGAAAGAATTGTGTCAGTTCTATATAAATCACTCTGTATTAGTAGTATTGTTATTCGTATTGCAGTTTTAGTTTACTATTTTCATGATATCATAACCCCATTAACATTACTTATTTCTTAGTTACCTTAATTTTTAATACTTTAATAATTAATATTAATAATAATTTATGTATATTTTTTGGACTCTTCTAAGTTACTAAAGTCTAAACTACTTATTCATACCTGTTAGTGCCAGTAGTGTTTCTTCATCTTTATTAATTTCAACTTAATTGTAGCTCAGTTATTAATTAATAGGAAATCTTTACTTGTAGCAACTTCATATTTTTATACAACATTTTTTTTTAAGTTGGATACCCTGATTCTTGACAGTAATAATCCGGTTGTCTCTGACAGAACATTGCACAATGACCTTCACTCACCCCATTCCCCTATACCTGCTGACCAGAACCCTCTCTCTCACCCTGAAGCATTCAACATTTTAACAACAGCATTTTCCAAGAACTCTTCATCCCTTCACGTAGCCCATATTAACGCTCAGAGTTTGGTTCCACACTTTGACGAAATTCAATCCATATTCTCGAATCAGAATTTGCATGCTCTTCTCATCTCTGAATCTTGGCTAAAGCCTACATTATCCTCAGCGACATTAGACCTAGATGGTTATACGCTATTAAGAAATGATCGTTTAAATAAACAAGGGGGCGGCGTTGCTGCATATGTTAGATCAGATCTCAATCCCAGAATAATACACGCATCTCCTGGCGAGTATGCCGGAAAACCTGAAATGTTATTTGTAGAAGTCTCGACAAGCGTTCAGAAATGTCTTATTTGTGTAATATACCAACCCCCGAAGATTAACAATATTGCAGAGATCGAGAGATTGTTGATGGAATTCATCACAGATTATGAACACGTCTTAATAATGGGTGACCTTAACACAAATTTGTTAGCCTCTGATTCGAACTACACTAGACATCTATTGACCATGCTCCAGGCTCTTGATCTAGCAGTCCTTCCCCTTGAACCCACCCACCATACCCAATCTTCCGAATCCCTATTAGACTTAATTATTACGAAGAATGCAGACAACGTACAAAAACATCGACAATGTGCGGCTTCGGGAATTTCGTACCATGACATTATTTATCTAGTATATTCTTTGAAGTGTCCCAAGCCCACACCTAAACTCATATGGTACCGTGACTTGAAGCATGTTGATGAAACCCAACTACTTGAAGACGCAATGAAGATTCCCTGGGACTCAATATGGACCTTACATACTGTTGACGAGAAAGTTGATAAACTAAATGAGTACATTATAAATTTATATGACAAGCATGCTCCTATCAAATCTAAACGCGTAAAAAGGGCACCAGCACCATGGATGACTGCTGACATACGTAGTATGATTACGGACAGAAACGCTGCATACAAAACGTTTAAACATGACAAGACAGAAATCTCTTATAATTATTATAAACTCTTACGTAACAGAACTACTCAAGCCATTAGAAACGCAAAATTGAGACATTTTCATAAGATCTTGAAGGTGGGAGCTGATCCTTCCAAACTGTGGAAAAATTTAAGGATAATTGGTTTAGGAAATCCTAGGACTCAGGTAGACAGAGTGCCAGTTTCTCTTGACGAACTAAATGACCATTTTGCAACTGTACAGTCAATAACCTTGGATACGGTCGACAAACAGCAGACAGTTAACGAATTACAAATGACTCCAATTCCGAATAGAGAAATATTTTACTTCACTTATGTCACGGAAACTGAAGTAAGAGCGGCAATAAAACGTATTACTTCTAAAGCTGAAGGTGTGGATAATATTAGTATAATATTATTGAAGAAAATATTGGACATAATACTGCCGACATTAACACATATATTCAACGCTTCATTCATAACTTCTACATACCCGAACCTCTGGAAGAAAGCCTTTATCGGTCCGATCCCCAAAATTAAAACCCCATTATGTGCAAATGATTTCCGTGCAATTAGTATCCTACCTGGTCTATCAAAATCTCTGGAACGTTTTGTTCACAAACAACTAATGGACTATCTAACCGAACATGCCTTACTGGACGAATACCAATCCGGGTTCAGAAATGGACATAGTACGACTACAGCACTACTAAAAGTGAATGAGGATATACGTGAAGCCACGGATGAACGTAAATTAACATTACTGACATTACTTGACTTCAGTAAGGCATTTGATACAGTTGACACGGACCTTCTATTATGTAAATTAAGACTTCTGAACCTTTCTGAAAGTTCTGTTACTTGGTTTGAATCCTACCTTCGCGAACGTCAACAATGTGTCATTGCATGCATGTCAAAATGGTGTGTCGTGAAATCTGGAATTCAACAAGGATCAGTTCTCGGACCTTTACTCTTCATGATCTATATTAATGACTTGACTAATATGATAAAACACTGCAGATACCATACGTATGCTGACGACTTACAAATTTATTTACATTTCCACCCTGACGAGACTAATGACGCAGTAAACAAAATAAACGAAGACTTGAATTCGATTTCACTGTGGACACACAAATTTGGATTAAGGTTAAATCCAGAGAAATCGCAAGCAATCGTAATGGGACATAATCGTCTACGAAGCACTCTTGATAGTAGTACTATACCACATATAATATTGAATGGGATTATTGTTAAATACAGTGAAACAGTTAAAAATCTTGGCAATTTTATGGATAGCGATCTAAATTGGAACACTCAAGTAACACACATTTACAAAAAAATATTTTCTCAACTTCACTCCTTGTTCCATATGAAAGAATTTCTACCACTTAGTCCAAAAAAAATCTTATTCAGACGCTTGTAATGCCCCATTTTGATTATTGCGATTCCTTGCTAACTAATGTAAGTTCACTCTTAACTGAGAGACTACAACGTGTTCATAATGTGTGCATACGATTCATCTGCAATACTCGTAAATTTGACCATATAACACCTTCCCTCCAGTTACTTTCATGGGTGCGTCTGAAGGAACGAAGAACAATACATTCACTGTCTCTTCTGTTTAGAATCATGCATACTTCTACTCCGAATTATCTGTTATCGCGCTTTCATTTTCTTGCAACTCTTCGAAACCGACATCAAGCACTTTTTTCTATCCCTCATCATAGAACGTCTTTATACTCATCTTCCTATACTGTAGAAATACCTCGCCTCTGGAATTCGTTACCTAATGACGTCAGGGACTGCCGGACTTTATCACAATTCAAAATTAAATTGGAAAATTTTGTCTTAGTTAATGTTTTTAGGTATTGCTAGAAGTATTGATTTGTGGTTTTTTTTTTCCTTTCTTTTTCTTTTTTAATCTAGATTAAAATTGTAAGTTTCTTGTTTATGTTACTTAATTAGTTAGGATACAATTAATTATGATACTTAATCACTCATTTAAAGTTTGTCTGACTGCAACCTGTGTATATTTTGTGTGGCTTTACTTTGTTTATAGTGTTTTTTCCCTCTCTCTCTCTATGTTTTTTGTGTAGCTTTATTATGTAAATAGTGTATTTTTTTCTCTGTTTATTTCTATTATTGTATTTGTATTCCTGGTGTTGTGGAAGAGAAGGCCTGATGGCCTTAACTACACCAGAATAAATAAATAAATATATATATATATATATATATATATATATATATATATATCAAGGTCTCGTCTAAGTTCACCATTGTCCTTATAAGCTCTGGTATTTTATTCTTCGGTACAAATCGGAGACAGCTTTCTCTCTTTGCCAATATGTCATTTAGTTCACAAAGATGCTGATGATTATCTTTACCTTTTTTTTAATCTCTATAGTGTGAACAATTTTCCTCAGTATTTCTTTGCAGTGTGTAGATTTATTTTCTTCTTACAAAAGATGTATAGTTTACGTAGCGTACGGATGGATTTATTTATTTATTCACTTATTTACTTCTTTATTTATTTACTTATTTATTTACTTATTTATTTCTTTACTTATTTATTTACTTATTTATTTATTTACTTCTTTATTTTTTACTTATTTATTTAATTTACATATTTATTTAATTTCATTATTTAATTTATTTACTTACTTCTTTATTTACTTACTTCTTTACTTATTTAGTTCATTATTTATTTATTTACTTCTTTATTTATTTATTTACTTATTTATTACTTACTTCTTTATTTATTACTTCTTTATTTACTTACTTCTTTATTTACTTACTTCTTTATTTATTTACTTCTTTATTTATTTACTTATTCATTTACTTATTTATTTATTTATTATTTATTTACTTATTTATTTATTAAATAAATTATTTATTTGTTTATTTATTTATTTATTTATTTATTACCTGGTTATTTAAGGTATTCGTGACCCTTTAAGTGAACCTTTTGGTCAAACTTTTGGGTTTTTCAATTTTGGTATTTTCTGATTTCTTGTTATTTCTACTTTACAAATTATATGGTTTATATATATTATACCTTACTCCAATTGCCCATTATTAGCATTTTTCTAACCGGAAGCAGTTATTCCTTCAACCGGAAGTTACTGTCTGCAAGTGCACGGCTGTCATTTTCAGGTTTTTTTCTGTGACAAATAAGTTAAATTTGGAGCCATTTGTAGGAAAGAAATATTTATCATACTATAAAGTTACTAATTATTCTACTAGATGGCAATGTTCTTTATCTATTCACAGTTTGCTTCTCGTTTTCTCAACTATTGATTTTTATGCATTTGTTTAGTTTCCTAAAATAATAACACCCATGAAAAGCATCTTAAATAACTGTTCTTATATCAAATTAAATCTGTGTTCTGAAACAAACAAAATTTTGAAAACTTCATAACCAAAAATTTTGTGAAATAAATAAAAAATACTGAAAAAAAATTCACTCTAGCTCAAAAAAAAAAAAAAAATCACATTCCAAAACGTATATTACATAACCTTATAAGATTTCAAACATTCAACACATATTTAGGAAAGTTTTGAATCGAAGAAAATCAGTTTAAAATAATTTATTAAGGAGTTAGAATTTAAAAAAAATAAATTTATATTGTAAAATAATGTTTGCGCCGCTCCCCAATTTTTTTTTTCAAATTTCCCCCCACAGAACACTTAATAGCCTATTGCTCCACCAATGAATCAGTAAAAGTTTGGAAAAGATTGCTCAATAATTGAAGATTTCTACTCATAAGGTTCATGAATACCTTAAAGACGCTGAATCCCTTGGTTGGGGGAATTATCTCTCTTGTTGGCAAAATTGACTCGAATGTAGAGTTTATGTTACTTCTGGAAGTTGGTTTTGAGCATATAGTTTTTAATGGCAACTATTTTTTTTATTTAATCTTTCCCTTGCAGTTACACTTGTGTATAATTCTTTAAGGGAAATTTCGATTGAATCATTTTGAGAAATTTCTCTGTAATTCAAATAAATACATAGTTGAACCACAGTCTACTATATACAGTCGCGAAGCTTGAGGTGTTTTTTTGCAAATCTCGTGATAAAGCGCTCCAAGCGGTTAGCAACTAGAAAAAACAGACTGTCCATGGTCGACTTTGGACTATGTCGAATTTCTATCGAGTGCTAGCTCGTTGCGTATTTCACATTGATGCTTGTGAAATGTTCGTTATTGGTTATAATGAAAATGTTAATGGCTAAAATATAATAATTGGAATAATAATATGCGACAAGGAGGAGACGTTTGTAGTGCTACAAATTGTAGCAACAGTGAGAGAAAGAGGCCAGAATTATCCTTTTTCCGATTTCCGAAAGATTCAGAGAGGCTCCTGGGTTTCCACAAGAATGCTGTGCAGAAACAAAACTCTTAATTTTGAAGTTCTTTGTGACTGTTAGAATACATTATATCCTTAAATTTCACAATGAAATGTTTCAGTCTAACCGAAAGGACATTAGATACCGGTTAAAGTTCTGTCACCTAGGCTGCTAAATTTCCAGAGAACTAAAGGTTAGGTCTACTTTTTTTTTCAGAGGATATATTTTGAATTGTAGCTATTAATTTTGTTATTATTTTTATGTGTTATTTTACTAAAGACGTAGAAAAATTAAGTTTGTTTTAATGAAATTTATTGATCACGTTTTATTTTCAATTCTGGTGGGATTATTATTGCTTAGGCCTACTTTTTTCTTCAAAGGATATGTTTTTAATTATAGCTGTTAATTTTGTTGTTATTTTTATTTGTTGCTTCCCTAGAGACGTAGAAAAAGTAAGTCTGTTACAATAAAATTTATTGATCACGTTTTATTTCCAATTCTGGTGTGATTATTATTGCTTAACCTCATCCCACTTTGTTAACTACGTAAGCCTACACAACAAGTACCGGTACACGTAAGTTACTCCATTAATTCATATTTCCATTATTATTGTTGTAAAGAGAAATGCAAATTAATATTTATTGGTTTCATAGTTAATTATCTCTATAATCTTGAAAGAGTGAAGCTATTATAGTAAATTTCAGTTCGTTTTGCACAAACAAAAATTATATTAACTTATTTCTTGCAGGTATCTTCCAGTTTATGGTGGAATTTAATATGCTTCATTAAAATAATAAATTAACTTTATGCATTTAATATTTCAATAATGGAAGGAAGGTGTTAATTTTTCCAAAAGAACACGACAATGAAAGTGTAACATATTTTGTCGGCTGCTAGGAGAGAGATCTGCGATGATGAGGCGATAGTAGCGATCCTAGTGGTGGGCAACTACCCATGTTTGCATTTTTACTACATATTGAGCTTCGCGACTGTATATAGTAGACTGTGGTTGAACTAAGTGTGAAACTAAAACGAAATGGGAGAAAGAATGCGCCTACCTCGAGGAGCAATGTCAGGAAGAAAAAGGTGCAAACCGAGCATCAATAAGGAATGACTTCACCATGAACCCTGGACTCAGAATAAGAAACAAGAAATCGTGGAGGGGAGAGGAATTACAAAGGTAGGAAAAAGACTGGGAAGATGTAGTGCAGAATAATGAAAGAATGCATGTTCATGAAGAAGGGAAATAAACACGGAACCAACAGATTCAAGGGAATATGACCGTCTGTAGCGGGTTGTTCTACATTGTTTTAAGAGATAGTCCTATACAATACTGATAATTAGACTTCGTGGAATTGCCACGAGAATCCTAACATTTACTATGCACGCGGTATAGACTGTATGAGAAGGGGGCGTGCAACGGATGGAGTATGCCTCTGATGTAAACACTGAGCAGTATACTGCGGTTACAATAAAACCTATATCCGGCATTCAAGAAATATAATGAATGATCATTGAAGTAGGAAATGTCTAAACACATAAGTACACAATTATTTTATAGTGAGATATATTAACTCTTAAAATTTAATGTAAGATACATCATTCTTGAATATGTGCATTGCAGTGAAGAGTTACGTACATTTTGTGCGACTGCAAAGTGAACCTCCCCCGATGGTCACTCAAACAGTTTTTATATTGGGAAAATGTACGTTCAACATCATACGATGTAGTAGGTGCATATTTGAAGAACGGAAAGTCACTACTTTTTAGTACACCAACTTCAGATGTCTTGTCGTGACCTGATAACACATAATTTATAATACGAAGTTGTGAATAGGAGAATTTTTAGCAATAATGTTTCCCAACTTACATTTCACTTTTTCTGAAATTAGTGAATTGTTATTTTGGATAACGGTTTGTGATACTTTATACACTATATTAAGGGCTTCTGAGAGTTGTAGTTTAGACGATTCTAACAGGGTGACCTGATAACATATAATTTATAATACGAAGTTGTGAATAGGAGAATTTTTAGCAATAATGTTTCCCAACTTACATTTCACTTTTTCTGAAATTAGTGAATTGTTATTTTGGATAACGGTTTGTGATACTTTATACACTATATTAAGGGCTTCTGAGAGTTGTAGTTTAGACGATTCTAACAGGGTGATGCTTTTGGACACGATTTTAAAATTTGAATCAATGAACAGAATATCTTCCAATAGCTGTTCAGAAGGCAATGATACAGCTGCAACAGCGGAACTGTCTGTGCTATCCAATGCATCAATTATCTCCATTATTTTGCCGTAATATTCTGCATAATAATTAACAGCATCCAACCACGTTTTCCAACGGTTCAAGACTGGCTGCGGGGGTAAGGGTAATCCAGGGGCAATTGTTTGGAACAGCAACACACTCAGTGTAGTATGTTTGATTGAATCCTTGTCTGCACTAAAAAAATGTTAAGCTTTGACTATTCCAACTACAGTAATGCAAAAACAAGTGCTTACATAGGTATACATTAGCTGTAGCTGCTCTATCTATTTGGACCGGTCACAACTCTTAACATGAACTGCTTATACTACGAGAAACTGTGAGGTCGCTCACCTCTTCTATACTACCGTACATCGGCAACCTGATTGCATGCTGCGTGTGGCAATTCAACGAAGTCTACTGATAATATGACCACAAAGTTCAGCTAACTTTGAATGTCTGGAATTAGTACTACATAATAAGTTTCAAATGAAAGAAGACATACAGTAGGGGACATAAGTATTGGAAAAGAGGTTTTTGACAATGAGTTAGGCTTATATTTACTACAGATTGAGAGTTATTGGTTTGTTTAATATGACCTGTATTGTTCTCTTGCTGGTGTACGTTAATCTAAAAGGATATTCTAAAACTCCCTTCCTATAGGACAGAAAATTTTTATCCTTTTCACATGACTGCTTTCTGCTAGAATGAAAGTATTGGAACACACCCCTTGAGTTAATAAACAAACCTCTTAAATTAATACACAAAGTACTTGGTAAACGTCGCGTTGTTCTCCTCTTCATAGAGACAAAGAGTTGCGGTTCATTACTCGATCAGTAACGATTACAGTGAACATGGGACGTGAAAAAAAAAAAAACGGAGACCAGCCCTGAAATTAGAAATATAGTACTAAAGCTATTCAAACAGGGCTAAGCTTATGCAGAGATCGCAGAATCAGTACAAAGAATTCGAACAACAGTGTTCAACATTGTTAAACGATACAAGAAGTTCAAGACAGTGCAGAATAAATGCAGAACAGTGTTCAACATTGTTTAACGATACAAGAAGTTCAAGACGGTGCAGAATCAATTCAGAACAGTGTTCAAAATTGTTCAACGATACAAGAAGTTCAAGACGGTGCAGAATCAATTCAGAACAGTGTGCAACATGTTAAACGATACAAGAAGTTCAAGACGGTGCAGAATAAATGCAGAACAGCGTCAACATTGTTAAAGGATACAAGAAGTTCAAGAAGGTGCAGAATAAATGCAGAAAGCGTTCAACATTGTTAAACGATACAAGAAGTTCAAGAAAGTGCAGAATAAATGCAGAAAGCGTTCAACATTGTTAAACGATACAAGAAGTTCAAGAAGGTGCAGAATAAATGCAGAAAGCGTTCAACATTGTTAAACGATACAAGAAGTTCAAGAAGGTGCAGAATAAATGCAGAACACCGTTCAACATTGTTAAACGATACAAGAAGTTCAACACGGTGCAGAATAAATGCAGAACAGCGTTCAACATTGTTAAACGATACAAGAAGTTCAAGACGGTGCTGAATCAATCCAGAACAGCGTTCAACATTGTTAAACGATACAAGAAGTTCAACACGGTGCAGAATAAATGCAGAACAATGTTCAACATTGTTAAACGATACAAGAAGTTCAAGACGGTGCTGAATCAATCCAGAACAGTGTTCAACATTGTTAAACGATACAAGAAGTTCAAGGCGGTGCAGAATAAATGCAGAAAGCGTTCAACATTGTTAAACGATACAAGAAGTTCAAGAAAGTGCAGAATAAGTGCAGAAAGCGTTCAACATTGTTAAAATATACAAGAAGTTCAAGAAGGTGCAGAATAAATGCAGAACAGCGTTCAACATTGTTAAACGATACAAGAAGTTCAAAAAGGTGCAGAATAAATGCAGAACAGTGTTCAACATTGTTAAACGATACAAGAAGTTCAAAAAGGTGCAGAATAAATGCAGAACAGTGTTCAACATTGTTAAACGATACAAGAAGTTCAAGAAGGTGCAGAATAAATGCAGAATAGTGTTCAACATTGTTATACGATACAAGAAGTTCAAAAAGGTGCAGAATAAATGCAGAACAGTGTTCAACATTGTTAAACGATACAAGAAGTTCAAAAAGGTGCAGAATAAATGCAGAACAGCGTTCAACATTGTTAAACGATACAAGAAGTTCAAAAAGGTGCAGAATAAATGCAGAACAGTGTTCAACATTGTTAAACGATACAAGAAGTTCAAGGTGCAGAATAAATGCAGAATAGTGTTCAACATTGTTATACGATACAAGAAGTTCAAGGCGGTGCAGAATCAATCCAGAACAGTGTTCAACATTGTTAAACGATACAAGAAGTTCAAGGCGGTGCAGAATCATTCCAGAATAGCGTTCAACATTGTTAAACGATACAAGAAGTTCAAGGCGGTGCAGAATCAATCCAGAAGAGTGTTCAACACTGTTAAACGATATAAGAAGTTCAAGGCGATGCAGAATCAATCCAGAACAGTGTTCGACATTGTTAAACGATACCAGAGGTTCAAGAAGGTGCAGAATCAATCCAGAACAGTGTTCAACATTGTTAAAAGATACAAGAAGTTCAAGACGGTGCAGAATAAATGCAGAACAGTGTTCGACATTGTTAAATGATACAAGAGTTTCAAGACGGTGCACAATCAATTCAGAACAGTGTTCAATATCGTTAAACGGTACAAGAAGTTCAAGCCGGTGCAGAATCAATTCAGAAAAGTGTTCAATATTGTTAAACGAAATAAGAAGTTCAATACGGTGCAGAATCAATCCAGAACAGTGTTCGATGTTGTTAAACGATACAAGAAGTTCAAGGCGGTGCAGAATCAAATGTAAAATGTTATGTTTTATTTAACGACGCTCGCAACTGCAGAGGTTATATCAGCGTCGCCGGATGTGCCGGAATTTTGTCCCGCAGGAGTTCTTTCACATGCCAGTAAATCTACTGACATGAGCCTGTCACATTTAAGCACACTTAAATGCCATCGACCTGGCCCGGGATCGAACCCGCAACCTTGGGCATAGAAGGCCAGCGCTATACTAACTTGCCAACCAGGGCGACCGCAGAATCAATCCAGAACAGTGTTCAACATTGTTAAGCGATACAAGAAGTTCAAGACGGTGCAGAATCAATCCAGAACAGTGTTCGATATTGTTAAACGATACAAGAAGTTCAAGACGGTGCAGAATAAATGGAGAACAATGTTCAACATTGTTAAACGAAACAAGAATTTCAAAATGGTGTAGAATCAATCCAGAATTCTGTTCAACATTGTTAAATGATACAAGAGTTTCAAGACGGTGCAGAATCAATTCAGAACAGTGTTCAATATCGTTAAACAGTACAAGAAGTTCAAGCCGGTGCAGAATCAATTCAGAAAAGTGTTCAATATTGTTAAACGAAATAAGAAGTTGAAGACGGTACAGAATAAATGCAGAACAGTGTTCAACATTGTTAAGCGATGCAAGAAGTTCAACACGGTACAGAATCAATCCAGAACAGTGTTCAAACTTTTTAAACGATACAAGAAGTTCAAGACGGTGCAGAATAAATGCAGAACAATGTTCAACATTGTTAAACGAAACAAGAATTTCAAAATGGTGTAGAATCAATCCAGAATTCTGTTCAACATTGTTAAATGATACAAGAGTTTCAAGACGGTACAGAATCAATTCAGAACAGTGTTCAATATCGTTAAACAGTACAAGAAGTTCAAGCCGGTGCAGAATCAATTCAGAAAAGTGTTCAATATTGTTAAACGAAATAAGAAGTTGAAGACGGTACAGAATAAATGCAGAACAGTGTTCAACATTGTTAAACGATGCAAGAAGTTCAACACGGTGCAGAATAAATCCAGAACTGGCATACCATCGAAGCTAAGCCCAATTTAGCAGAGGAAAATAGTGCAGAAAGTAAAGAAAACTCCAATGATTTCCGCAGTGGATATTACAGCACAGCTAAAGGAAGATGTAGGTTAGAACGTTCATGTTAGAACTATTCGGTGTATCCTGAATAAGGCTGGGTACAATGCTAGAATTCCCAGACGAAAACCAATTTGTTTCTAAGCTGAATCAAAATTAGAGTTATGACGGTGAGAAAGTTCACGAAATAGAATACCAAAGTTTAAACGTAAGGGTTATAACGTGACTTTTTTGCAGTTGCTAGATGGCAGCATAGTGAAATTGATAAAAGTGGTTGCCTTGAAAGTCCATTAAGCTGATCAATTTGTTATGTGTGATCAGTGGCAATACCACGAACGAGTTTCATCATTTCACAAGCGCGGAGCGAAGCGAATGCCGGGAAATTATCTGAAAATAGGTATCCATTAGTGATATATGCTAAAAGTATTTCTTGAATAGAATATTCAATAAACAATATTAATAAAATGAAAATAACATACTTTTATTCAGTTCAATTTACTTGCATATCAAAGTTCGTAAGCTGAAACGGCCTTTCATATGATTTATTAATACTTGCCATCCAGAGTTACGAATCTGAATTACAGACAAAGTATCGATTTTTATTCATAATTCAGTTCTACGTGCCAGCTTTAATGATTTTCACGCGACTCTGTTCACATGTTTCATTTTCTTTGTGGCTACAATATTTTGTCTGGGCGCATGTAATAATTAACTTACCGTAACTAACAGCATATGCATGCAGAACACATCACAAATGCTAACCACACCTACAGAGACATCAACACAGAAATGGAAATTCTACACATCCAACCAAAAAGCCAGAAACTAAACACACTAGAACAATACGAAATATACAGACACACAAAAACACATCCGAATGAAATTCTCAACACACAACTCAATTTCAGAACACACACACTCTTTGCCTTCACATTACACTACACAAACACACCCCCACAGGAAACAAAACAAAAGGCGCCAAGACCAGCAACAACCAGTTCTGAAGAAGGCCAATAACAGGCCGAAACAGGTACGGTAAAATCTAACACAAGAAAGACATATAATACATATTCCGAAAAAAATAATTAATTAACCTACAAATTCCATAAATGTTTTCCTAGTAATCAATTTGCAATTTTAATTTGGAAACTATTTTTAATTCTGTCGCATAGGCCTAGGGGCTTTCATAATTGAGGAACTCATTGGCTTTTATATTTTAAATTTCGTTTATGCATGTCTAGTTGTATTTCCTTTGCGTGGATGAGTTCGAGAAGGTGGTGCATAAATAAGGGCAATTGATATTCTTTTATAGTAAATCTTTTAATAGAAAATGTACGAGTATATGTATCCTGGTTACGTTTGTCTTATATTTCTGTTAAGTAGTGGTTTTGCGATCTTTTGGCTACATGGCCAGAAAATGTCTGTACTTATGACTACCTGGCACTAGTTCAAACACTCGCCCGAAAGGACGACAAACCTCTATGGGCTTTCGGAGGAGGAAGAAGAAAAATAAAAGAAAAAAATCATATGGAAACTATATTTCTGGCCATATTATTATAACCAGCACCGAACATAGCAATCCCCTCCACGAATAACGCGCCAATATTATACATCACTTTGCCATCTTAGATATTATCAGTGATTTTCAACGTGAAAGGCCGGGCAAAAAAGGGGTGACAATGGTTAATTGAGTAATAACGGAATTACAGCAATGTAAAGTACAATATTCCACGAAAACTTGTCTCAACATTATTTTTATCTACTAAAATTGCCTCTTCTACTCATTGGTATTTGAACACGTCTCTTCGAATGAAAGCTGAAGCTTCGGTCGATTGGATATGGTGCGCCACTAGGTGGAAGCTTTAGGGGTTCGTTATTACAACTAATCATCTTTTCAGGTCCTTTAAGGCAAACAGCTACAAGAAATGTTTCCATTTCTCCCGGATGTTCGCTGGAAGATTCATAAATCTTAGAGAACTTCCAACGTCTTGAAAAGCTAAACCACGAATGAACCTTTCCCGTATTTCTCTTGCTCCTTTTTTTTTCTCACAGAGGAAGGGATTTTACGTGAGGAACGGAAAAGCTAGTGGCGGTAGACTTCTGGAATTTTAATAAAACACCCTCGCTAATTCCGTCTGTTAATTGGACTTACTTCCATTCAGAAAAGAGAACGAGATCCCTAATACCGTGTATATCTTCTGCATCAAGTAACAGAGAGTCTACTTCGGTTTTATTTTATAAAACATGAAGCACGTGAGAGTAAAAGGAAAGATTCGTATATCCGTACGACTGAAGAAATTGAAGATGTGGATTATAGAAAATTCTCGAAACTAGCTAACTGATACAGATCATCACCATCATCATTATCATTACAATCATCATCTTCACGGTATGAGCATTTTGGTCCTTTAAGTGTTGTGTAACTTTCTCCATTCTCCTGTAACTTCATCCCTCTTAGCCCCAAATATTTTCCTAAGCACCTTATTCTCAAACACACTTAACCTATGTTCCTCTCTCAAAGTGAGAGTCCAAGTTTCACAACCATAAAGAACAACCGGTAATATAACTGTTTTATAAATTCTAACTTTCAGATTTTTTGACAGCAGACTGGATGATAAAAGTTTCTCAACAAAATAATAACAAGCATTTCCCATATTTATTCTGTGTTTAATTTCTTCCCGAGTATCATTTATATTTGTTACTGTTGCTCCCAGATATTTGAATTTCTCCACCTCTTCAAAAGATAAATTTCCAATTTTTATATTTCCATTTCGTACAATATTCTCGTCACGAGACATAATCATATACTTTGTCTTTTCGGGATTTACTTCCAGTAAAATTTCCGTGTTTTCCCTAATCGTTTTTGGATTTTCTCCTAACATATTCACGTCATCTGCATAGACAAGCAGCTGATGTAACCCGTTCAATTCCAAACCCTCTCTATTATCTTGGACTTTCCTAATGGCATACTCTAGAGCAAAGTTAAAAAGTAAAGGTGATAGTGCATCTCCTTGCTACAGCCCACAGTGAATTGGAAACGCATCTGACAGAAACTGACCTATACGAACTCTGCTGTACGTTTCACTGAGACACATTTTAATTAATGGAACTAGTTTCTTGGGAATACCAAATTCAATAAGAATATCATATAAAACTTCTCTCTTAACCGAGTCATATGCCTTTTTGAAATCTATGAATAACTGATGTACTGTACCCTTATACTCCCATTTTTTCTCCATTATCTGTCGAATGCAAAATATCTGGTCAATTGTTGATCTATTACGCCTAAAACCACACTGATGATCTCCGATAATTTCATCTAAATATTGAGTTAACCTTCTCAAAAGAATATTGGACAAAATTTTGTACGACGTCAACAAAAGTGATATTCCTCGGTAGTTACTAGTTAGTCTTGTCCCCCTTCTTAAAGATAGGTACGATTATGGACTCCTTTCACTGATCTGGTACAATTTCCTTTTCCCAAATAGCAAGTACAAGCTTATAAATTTCGTTAGATAATGCGCTTCCACCCTCTTGTATTAATTCTGCTGGAATTTGATCGATACCTGGAGACTTATAATTTTTCAGATTTTCAATCGCAATTTCGACAATCTCTTAATTTCTAAAATAACGTCAAGCCTTACGTCTCTCAGAATATTAGTCTTTATGTAAAAAAAATGACTTATTGCAAGTTCATATTGTATCTGTATTCTGTGTATAAAATAAGAATTAATATAATATGTTCTGAATTTGTGAGATATAGTTTTCCATGTTATATTTAAAAAAAACTGGGTATGATGTAAGTGGGTGTACAGCGGTAAAGGGGTAAAAAATCTTCCAATATAAATTAAATTATATATGTACATATTGATTCGATAAGTTACTGAAACTGATCAGAAAGAGGAAAAGGAATCATATTATTGTTGGGTTTTACTTTGTTCATAGTTCGATTTTTCTATTATTTTATTTGTATTTCTGGCGGTGTGGAAGAGAAGGCCTAATGACCTTAACTACATCAGAATAAATGAATAAAAACAAATATATAAATAAATAAAAAACCTTGAACGTCAGGCACATGAGGACATGTTTTCTTTTCGGTGCCTGATTTACAACGGTTTTAAATTGAGTTAACGCTGGCAGACATTTCGCTAAGGAGTTCATCAATTCATGTAAGTGACGTTAAGAAAAGAATATATCTTAGTTTAGTAAAGGCAATTCGTTTTGGTCGTCTATAGTTAGGTTTCCGAGATTTCCGAAAATGTAATAAGCAGTTTAATTAAAAACAGAAGCAGAAAGGAAAACCCGTTCAACGCCGGGTAGTTTTAGCTAGTAGGTTAATATTTATTGCAAATATGAAGGCTTGGGTTAATATTTCTTGAAATTTTCGCACTATAGATTAATATTTCTTGAAAATATGAACGTTTGGGTTAATATTTCGTGAAATTTTCATACTATAGGTTAATATTTTTTGAAAATATGAAGTTTTGGATGATTTTTAGTGAAATTTTCATGCTTTAGGCTAATGGTTCATGAAAATACGAGGCTTTGGGTTAATAATTCTTGAAATTTTTATATTACAGGTTAATATTTCTTGAAAATATGAAGCTTTGGGTTAATATTTCGTGAAATTTTCATACTATAGGTCAATATTTCTTGAAAATATGAACGGGTTAATATTTCGTGAAATTTTCTATATATAGGTTAATATTTTTTTTAAATATGGAGTTTTGGATGATTTCTAGTGAAATTTTCATACTTTAGGTTAATGGTTCATGAAAATACGAGGCTTTGGGTTAATAATTCATGAAATTTTTATACTACTGGTTAGTATTTCTTGAAAATATGAAGCTTTGGGTTAATATTTCGTGAAATTTTCATACTATTGATCAATATTTCTAAAAATAATAAGGTTTGGGTTAATATTTCGTGTAATTTTCATACTATAGGTTAATATTTCTTGAAAATATTAAGATCTGTGTTAATATTTCGTAAAATTTTCATACTTTAGGTTAATCTATCTTGAAAATATTTAGTTTTGGTTTAATATTTCGTGTAATTATCATAGTTTAGGTTAATATTTCTTGAAAATATGAAGGTTTGAGTTAATATTTCGTGAAATTTTCATAATTTAGGCAAATATTACTTGAAAATATGAAGATTTTGGGTTAATTTTTCGTGAAACTTTCATACTGTTGGTTAATGTTCCTTGAAAATATCAAGTTTTTCGTTAATATTTCATGAAATTTTCATACAATAGGTTAATATTTCTTGAAAATATGAAATTTTGGGTTACTGATTCGTGACATTTTGATATTATATGTTAATATTTCTTGGAAATACGAAGGTTTGGGTTAATATATACTGGAATTTTCATACTGTAGGTTAATATTTCTTCAAAATGTGAAGGTTTTATTCAATATCTCGAGAAATTTTCATACTATAGGTTAATATTTCTTGAAAATATTAAGTTCTGGGTTAATATTTCGTGCAATTTTCAAAGTTTACGTTATATTTACTGAATATGTGAATGTTTGGGTTAATATTTCGTGAAATTTTCATACTACAGGATAATATTTCTTCAAAATATGAAGGTATGCGTTAATATTACGCGAAATTTTCGGCGTTAGCAGAACCACTGCCGAGCATTAGCTCGACCACTGTCGAGCGTCAGCTGGACCACTGTCAAGCGTTAGCTGGACAACTGATTAGCATCAGCTGGACCA
This sequence comes from Periplaneta americana, assembly GCF_040183065.1. Classification (NCBI taxonomy): domain Eukaryota; kingdom Metazoa; phylum Arthropoda; class Insecta; order Blattodea; family Blattidae; genus Periplaneta; species Periplaneta americana. Next base: position 188,848,600 of record NC_091121.1, read on the forward strand.
ATGTCAAGCGTTAGCTGGACCACTGACGAGAGATATCTGGACCAATGACGAGCGTCAGCTGGACCACTGTCAAGCGTTAGCTGGATCACTAACAAGCGTCAGCTGGACCACTAAGGAGCGTTAGCTGGACCACTGTCAAGCGTTAGCTGGATCACTGACGAGCGTCAGCTGGACCACTGTCAAGCGTTAGGTGGACCACTGACGAGCGTCAGCTGGACCACCGTCAAGCGTTAGTTGGATCACCGACGAGCGTCAGCTGGACCACTGTCAAGCGTTAGGTGGACCACTGACGAGCGTCAGCTGGACCACTGTCGAGCGTTAGCTGGACCACTGTCAAGCGTTAGCTGGACCACTGTCGAGCGTTAGCTGGACCACTGACGAGCGTTAGCTGGACCACTGTCAAGCGTTAGCTGGACCACTGTCAAGCGTTAGCTCGACCACTGTCAAGCGTCAGGTGGACCACTGTCCAGCGTTAGCTGGACCACTGACGAGCGTTAGCTGGACCACTGACGAGCGTTAGCTGGACCACTGTCGAGCGTTAGCTGGACCACTAACGAGCGTTAGCTGGACCACTGACGAGCGTTAGCTGGACCACTGTCGAGCGTTAGCTGGACCAAAGACGAGCGTTAGCAGGACCACTGTCGAGCGTTAGCTGGACCACTGTCGAGCGTTAGCTGAATCACTGTAGAGCGTTAGCTGGACCACAGACGAGCGTTAGCTGGACCACTGACGAGCGTTAGCTGGACTGTCGAGCGTTAGCTGGACCACTGTCGAGCGTTAGCTGGACCACTGACGAGCGTTAGCTGGATCACTGTCGAGCGTTAGCTGAACCACTGTCGAGCGTTAGCTGGACCACAGACGAGCGTTAGCTGGACCACTGTCGATCGTTAGCTCGACCACTGTCAAGCGTCAGGTGGACCACTGACGAGCGTCAGCTGGACCACTGTCCAGCGTTAGCTGGACCACTGACGAGCGTTAGCTGGACCACAGACGAGCGTTAGCTGGACCACTGACGAGCGTTAGCTGGACCACTGTCGAGCGTTAGCTGGACCACAGACGAGCGTTAGCTGGACCACTGTCGAGCGTTAGCTGGGCCACTGTCGAGCGTTAGCTGGACCACTGACGAGCGTTAGCTGGACCACTGTCGAGCGTTAGCTTGACCACAGACGAGCGTTAGCTGGACCACTGTCGAGCGTTTGCTGCAACACTGATGAGCGTTAGCTGGACCACAGACAATCGTTAGCTGGACCACTGTCGAGCGTTAGCTGGACCACTGTCGAGCGTTAGCTTGACCACTGACGAGCGTTAGCTTGACCACTGACGAGCGTTAGCTGGACCACTGACGAGCGTTAGCTGGACCACTGTTGAGCGTTAGCTGGACCACTGACGAGCGTTAGCTGGACAACCGTCAAGCGTTAGTTGGATCACCGACGAGCGTCAGCTGGACCACTGTCAAGCGTTAGCTGGACCACTGTCGAGCGTTAGCTGGACCACTGACGAGCGTTAGCTGGACCACTGTCAAGCGTTAGCTGGACCACTGTCAAGCGTTAGCTGGACCACTGTCAAGCGTCAGGTGGACCACTGACGAGCGTCAGCTGGACCACTGTCCAGCGTCAGCTGGACCACTGTCCAGCGTTAGCTGGACCACTGTCGAGCGTTAGCTGGACCACTGACGAGCGTTAGCTGGACCACTGTCGATCGTTAGCTGGACCACTAACGAGCGTTAGCTGGACCACTGACGAGCGTTAGCTGGACCACTGTCGAGCGTTAGCTGGACCACAGACGAGCGTTAGCTGGACCAAAGACGAGCGTTAGCAGGACCACTGTCGAGCGTTAGCTGGACTGTCGAGCGTTAGCTGGACCACTGTCGAGCGTTAGCTGGACCACTGACGAGCGTTAGCTGGATCACTGTCGAGCGTTAGCTGAACCACTGTCGAGCGTTAGCTGGACCACAGACGAGCGTTAGCTGGACCACTGACGAGCGTTAGCTGGACCACTGTCGAGCGTTAGCTGAACCACTGTCGAGCGTTAGCTGGACCACAGACGAGCGTTAGCTGGACCACTGACGAGCGTTAGCAGGACCACTGTCAAGCGTTAGCTGGACCACTGTCGAGCGTTAGCTGGACCACAGACGAGCGTTAGCTGGACCACTGTCGAGCGTTAGCTGGACCACTGTCGAGCGTTAGCTGCGCCACTGTCGAACGTTAGCTGGACCACTGACGAGCGTTAGCTGGACCACTGTCGAGCGTTAGCTTGAACACAGACGAGCGTTAGCTGGACCACTGTCGAGCGTTTGCTGCAACACTGATGAGCGTTAGCTGGACCACAGACAATCGTTAGCTTGACCACTGTCGAGCGTTAGCTGAACCACTGTCGAGCGTTAGCTGAACCACTGTCGAGCGTTAGCTTGACCTCTGACGAGCGTTAGCTGGACCACTGACGAGCGTTAGCTGGACCACTGTCGAGCGTTAGCTGGACCACTGTCAAGCGTTAGCTGGACCACTGTCAAGCGCTAGGTGGACCAGTGACGAGCGTCAGCTGGACCACTGTCCAGCGTCAGCTGGACCACTGTCCAGCGTTAGCTGGACCACTGACGAGCGTTAGCTGGACCACTGACGAGCGTTAGCTGGACCACTGTCGAGCGTAAGCTGGACCACTAACGAGCGTTAGCTGGACCACTGACGAGCGTTAACTGGACCACTGTCAAGCGTTAGCTGGACCACAGACGAGCGTTAGCTGGACCAAAGACGAGCGTTAGCAGGACCACTGTCGAGCGTTAGCTGGACCACTGTCGAGCGTTAGCTGGACCACAGACGAGCGTTAGCTGGACCACTGACGAGCGTTAGCTGGACTGTCGAGCGTAAGCTGGACCACTGTCGAGCGTTAGCTGGACCACTGACGAGCGTTAGCTGGATCACTGTCGAGCGTTAGCTGGACCACTGTCGAGCGTTAGCTGGACCACTGTCGAGCGTTAGCTGGACCACAGACGAGCGTTAGCTGGACCACTGTCAAGCGTTAGCTGGACCACTGTCAAGCGTTAGCTGAACCACTGTCGAGCGTTAGCTGGACCACAGACGAGCGTTAGCTGGACCACTGTCGAGCGTTAGTTGGACCACTGTCGAGCGTTAGCTGGGCCATTGTCGAGCGTTAGCAGGACCACTGTCGAGCGTTAGCTGGACCACTGTCGAGAGTTAGCTTGACCACAGACGAGCGTTAGCTGGACCACTGTCGAGCGTTTGCTGCAACACTGATGAGCGTTAGCTGGACCACTGACGAGCGTTAGCTGGACCACTGACGAGCGTTAGCTGGACCACTGTCGAGCGTTAGCTGGACCACTAACGAGCGTTAGCTGGACCACTGACGAGCGTTAGCTGGATCACTGTCGAGCGTTAGCTGAACCACTGTCGAGCGTTAGCTGGACCACAGACGAGCATTAGCTGGACCACTGACGAGCGTTAGCTGGACCACTGACGAGCGTTAGCTGGACTGTCGAGCGTTAGCTGGACCACTGTCGAGCGTTAGCTGGACCACTGACGAGCGTTAGCTGGATCACTGTCGAGCGTTAGCTGAACCACTGTCGAGCGTTAGCTGGACCACAGACGAGCGTTAGCTGGACCACTGACGAGCGTTAGCTGGACCACTGTCAAGCGTTAGCTGGACCACTGTCGAGCGTTAGCTGGACCACAGACGAGCGTTAGCTGGACCACTGTCGAGCGTTAGTTGGACCACTGTCGAGCGTTAGCTGGGCCACTGTCGAGCGTTAGCTGGACCACTGACGAGCGTTAGCTGGACCACTGTCGAGCGTTAGCTTGACCACAGACGAGCGTTAGCTGGACCACTGTCGAGCGTTTGCTGCAACACTGATGAGCGTTAGCTGGACCACAGACAATCTTTAGCTGGACCACTGTCGAGCGTTAGCTGCACCACTGTCGAGCGTTAGCTTGACCACTGACGAGCGTTAGCTGGACCACTGACGAGCGTTAGCTGGACCACTGAGGAGCGTTTGCTGGACCACTGTCGAGCGTTAGCTGGACCACTGTCAAGCGTTAGCTGGACCACTGTCAAGCGTTCGCTGGACCACCGTCAAGCGTTAGCTGGACCACTGTCAAGCGCTAGGTGGACCACTGACGAGCGTCAGCTGGACCACTGTCCAGCGTTAGCTGGACCACAGACGAGCGTTAGCTGGACCACTGACGAGCGTTAGCTGGACTGTCGAGCGTTAGCTGGACCACTGTCGAGCGTTGGCTGGACCACTGACGAGCGTTAGCTGGATCACTGTCGAGCGTTAGCTGAACCACTGTCGAGCGTTAGCTGGACCACAGACGAGCGTTAGCTGGACCACAGACGAGCGTTAGCTGGACCACTGACGAGCGTTAGCTGAACCACTGTCAAGCGTTAGCTGGACCACTTTCGAGCGTTAGCTGGACCACAGACGAGCGTTAGCTGGACCACTGTCGAGCGTTAGTTGGACCACTGTCGAGCGTTGGCTGGGCCACTGTCGTGCGTTAGCTGGACCACTGACGAGCGTTAGCTGGACCACTGTCGAGCGTTAGCTTGACCACAGACGAGCGTTAGCTGGACCACTGTCGAGCGTTTGCTGCAACACTGATGAGCGTTAGCTGGACCACAGGCAATCGTTAGCTGGACCACTGTCGAGCGTTAGCTGGACCACTGTCGAGCGTTAGCTGCACCACTGTCGAGCGTTAGCTGGACCACTGACGAGCGTTAGCTGGACCACTGACGAGCGTTAGCTGGACCACAGTCGAGCGTCAGCTGGACCACTGACGAGCGTTAGCTGGACCACAGTCGAGCGTTAGCTGGACCACTGTCAAGCGTTCGCTGGACCACTGTCAAGCGTTAGCTGGACCACTGTCAAGCGCTAGGTGGACCACTGACGAGCGTCAGCTGGACCACTGTCCAGCCTTAGCTGGACCACTGTCCAGCGTTAGCTGGACCACTGTCCAGCGTTAGCTGGACCACTGACGAGCGTTAGCTGGACCACTGACGAGCGTTAGCTGGACCAGTGTCGAGCGTTAGCTGGACCACTAACGAGCGTTAACTGGACCACTGACGAGCGTTAGCTGGACCACTCTCAAGCGTTAGCTGAACCACAGACGAGCGTTAGCTGGACCAAAGACGAGCGTTAGCAGGACCACTGTCGAGCGTTAGCTGGATCACTGTCGAGCGTTAGCTGGACCACAGACGAGCGTTAGCTGGACCACTGACGAGCGTTAGCTGGACTGTCGAGCGTTAGCTGGACCACTGTCGAGCGTTAGCTGGACCACTGACGAGCGTTAGCTGGATCACTGTCGAGCGTTAGCTGAACCACTGTCGAGCGTTAGCTGGACCACAGACGAGCGTTAGCTGGACCACTGTCGAGCGTTAGTTGGACCACTGTCGAGCGTTAGCTGGGCCACTGTCGAGCGTTAGCTGGACCACTGACGAGCGTTAGCTGGACCACTGTCGAGCGTTAGCTTGACCACAGACGAGCGTTAGCTGGACCACTGTCGAGCGTTTGCTGCAACACTGATGAGCGTTAGCTGGACCACAGACAATCGTTAGCTGGACCACTGTCGAGCGTTAGCTGGACCACAGACGAGCGTTAGCTGGACCACTGTCGAGCGTTAGTTGGACCACTGTCAAGCGTTGGCTGGGCCACTGTCGAGCGTTAGCTGGACCACTGACGAGCGTTAGCTGGACCACTGTCGAGCGTTAGCTTGACCACAGACGAGCGTTAGCTGGACCACTGTCGAGCGTTTGCTGCAACACTGATGAGCGTTAGCTGGACCACAGGGAATCGTTAGCTGGACCACTGTCGAGCGTTAGCTGGACCACTGTCGAGCGTTAGCTGCACCACTGTCGAGCGTTAGCTGGACCACTGACGAGCGTTAGCTGGACCACTGACGAGCGTTAGCTGGACCACTGTCGAGCGTTAGCTGGACCACTGACGAGCGTTAGCTGGACCACTGTCGAGCGTTAGCTGGACCACTGTCAAGCGTTAGCAGGACCACTGTCAAGCGTTCGCTGGACCACTGTCAAGCGTTAGCTGGACCACTGTCAAGCGCTAGGTGGACCACTGACGAGCGTCAGCTGGACCACTGTCCAGCGTTAGCTGGACCACTGTCCAGCGTTAGCTGGACCACTGACGAGCGTTAGCTGGACCACTGACGAGCGTTAGCTGGACCAGTGTCGAGCGTTAGCTGGACCACTGACGAGCGTTAGCTGTACCACTGTCAAGCGTTAGCTGGACCACAGACGAGCGTTAGCTGGACCAAAGACGAGCGTTAGCAGGACCACTGTCGAGCGTTAGCTGGACCACTGTCGAGCGTTAGCTGGACCACAGACGAGCGTTAGCTGGACCACTGACGAGCGTTAGCTGGACTGTCGAGCGTTAGCTGGACCACTGTCGAGCGTTAGCTAGACCACTGACGAGCGTTAGCTGGATCACTGTCGAGCGTTAGCTGAACCACTGTCGAGCGTTAGCTGGACCACAGACGAGCGTTAGCTGGACCACTGTCGAGCGTTAGTTGGACCACTGTCGAGCGTTAGCTGGGCCACTGTCGAGCGTTAGCTGGACCACTGACGAGCGTTAGCTGGACCACTGTCGAGCGTTAGCTTGACCACAGACGAGCGTTAGCTGGACCACTGTCGAGCGTTTGCTGCAACACTGATGAGCGTTAGCTGTACCACAGACAATCGTTAGCTGGACCACTGTCGAGCGTTAGCTGCACCACTGTCGAGCGTTAGCTTGACCACTGACGAGCGTTAGCTCGACCACTGTCAAGCGTTAGCTGGACCACTGTCGAGGGTTAGCTGGACCACTGTCGAGCGTTAGCTTGACCACAGACGAGCGTTAGCTGGACCACTGACGAGCGTTAGCTGGACCACTGACGAGCGTTAGCTGGACTGTCGAGCGTTAGCTGGACCACTGTCGAGCGTTAGCTGGACCACTGACGAGCGTTAGCTGGATCACTGTCGAGCGTTAGCTGAACCACTGTCGAGCGTTAGCTGGACCACAGACGAGCGTTAGCTGGACCACTGACGAGCGTTAGCTGGACCACTGTCAAGCGTTAGCTGGACCACTGTCGAGCGTTAGCTGGACCACAGACGAGCGTTAGCTGGACCACTGTCGAGCGTTAGTTGGACCACTGTCGAGCGTTAGCTGGGCCACTGTCGAGCGTTAGCTGGACCACTGACGAGCGTTAGCTGGACCACTGTCGAGCGTTAGCTTGACCACAGACGAGCGTTAGCTGGACCACTGTCGAGCGTTTGCTGCAACACTGATGAGCGTTAGCTGGACCACAGACAATCTTTAGCTGGACCACTGTCGAGCGTTAGCTGCACCACTGTCGAGCGTTAGCTTGACCACTGACGAGCGTTAGCTGGACCACTGACGAGCGTTAGCTGGACCACTGAGGAGCGTTTGCTGGACCACTGTCGAGCGTTAGCTGGACCACTGTCAAGCGTTAGCTGGACCACTGTCAAGCGTTCGCTGGACCACCGTCAAGCGTTAGCTGGACCACTGTCAAGCGCTAGGTGGACCACTGACGAGCGTCAGCTGGACCACTGTCCAGCGTTAGCTGGACCACAGACGAGCGTTAGCTGGACCACTGACGAGCGTTAGCTGGACTGTCGAGCGTTAGCTGGACCACTGTCGAGCGTTGGCTGGACCACTGACGAGCGTTAGCTGGATCACTGTCGAGCGTTAGCTGAACCACTGTCGAGCGTTAGCTGGACCACAGACGAGCGTTAGCTGGACCACAGACGAGCGTTAGCTGGACCACTGACGAGCGTTAGCTGAACCACTGTCAAGCGTTAGCTGGACCACTTTCGAGCGTTAGCTGGACCACAGACGAGCGTTAGCTGGACCACTGTCGAGCGTTAGTTGGACCACTGTCGAGCGTTGGCTGGGCCACTGTCGTGCGTTAGCTGGACCACTGACGAGCGTTAGCTGGACCACTGTCGAGCGTTAGCTTGACCACAGACGAGCGTTAGCTGGACCACTGTCGAGCGTTTGCTGCAACACTGATGAGCGTTAGCTGGACCACAGGCAATCGTTAGCTGGACCACTGTCGAGCGTTAGCTGGACCACTGTCGAGCGTTAGCTGCACCACTGTCGAGCGTTAGCTGGACCACTGACGAGCGTTAGCTGGACCACTGACGAGCGTTAGCTGGACCACAGTCGAGCGTCAGCTGGACCACTGACGAGCGTTAGCTGGACCACAGTCGAGCGTTAGCTGGACCACTGTCAAGCGTTCGCTGGACCACTGTCAAGCGTTAGCTGGACCACTGTCAAGCGCTAGGTGGACCACTGACGAGCGTCAGCTGGACCACTGTCCAGCCTTAGCTGGACCACTGTCCAGCGTTAGCTGGACCACTGTCCAGCGTTAGCTGGACCACTGACGAGCGTTAGCTGGACCACTGACGAGCGTTAGCTGGACCAGTGTCGAGCGTTAGCTGGACCACTAACGAGCGTTAACTGGACCACTGACGAGCGTTAGCTGGACCACTCTCAAGCGTTAGCTGAACCACAGACGAGCGTTAGCTGGACCAAAGACGAGCGTTAGCAGGACCACTGTCGAGCGTTAGCTGGATCACTGTCGAGCGTTAGCTGGACCACAGACGAGCGTTAGCTGGACCACTGACGAGCGTTAGCTGGACTGTCGAGCGTTAGCTGGACCACTGTCGAGCGTTAGCTGGACCACTGACGAGCGTTAGCTGGATCACTGTCGAGCGTTAGCTGAACCACTGTCGAGCGTTAGCTGGACCACAGACGAGCGTTAGCTGGACCACTGTCGAGCGTTAGTTGGACCACTGTCGAGCGTTAGCTGGGCCACTGTCGAGCGTTAGCTGGACCACTGACGAGCGTTAGCTGGACCACTGTCGAGCGTTAGCTTGACCACAGACGAGCGTTAGCTGGACCACTGTCGAGCGTTTGCTGCAACACTGATGAGCGTTAGCTGGACCACAGACAATCGTTAGCTGGACCACTGTCGAGCGTTAGCTGGACCACAGACGAGCGTTAGCTGGACCACTGTCGAGCGTTAGTTGGACCACTGTCGAGCGTTGGCTGGGCCACTGTCGAGCGTTAGCTGGACCACTGACGAGCGTTAGCTGGACCACTGTCGAGCGTTAGCTTGACCACAGACGAGCGTTAGCTGGACCACTGTCGAGCGTTTGCTGCAACACTGATGAGCGTTAGCTGGACCACAGGGAATCGTTAGCTGGACCACTGTCGAGCGTTAGCTGGACCACTGTCGAGCGTTAGCTGCACCACTGTCGAGCGTTAGCTGGACCACTGACGAGCGTTAGCTGGACCACTGACGAGCGTTAGCTGGACCACTGTCGAGCGTTAGCTGGACCACTGACGAGCGTTAGCTGGACCACTGTCGAGCGTTAGCTGGACCACTGTCAAGCGTTAGCAGGACCACTGTCAAGCGTTCGCTGGACCACTGTCAAGCGTTAGCTGGACCACTGTCAAGCGCTAGGTGGACCACTGACGAGCGTCAGCTGGACCACTGTCCAGCGTTAGCTGGACCACTGTCCAGCGTTAGCTGGACCACTGACGAGCGTTAGCTGGACCACTGACGAGCGTTAGCTGGACCAGTGTCGAGCGTTAGCTGGACCACTGACGAGCGTTAGCTGTACCACTGTCAAGCGTTAGCTGTACCACAGACGAGCGTTAGCTGGACCAAAGACGAGCGTTAGCAGGACCACTGTCGAGCGTTAGCTGGACCACTGTCGAGCGTTAGCTGGACCACAGACGAGCGTTAGCTGGACCACTGACGAGCGTTAGCTGGACTGTCGAGCGTTAGCTGGACCACTGTCGAGCGTTAGCTAGACCACTGACGAGCGTTAGCTGGATCACTGTCGAGCGTTAGCTGAACCACTGTCGAGCGTTAGCTCGACCACAGACGAGCGTTAGCTGGACCACTGTCGAGCGTTAGTTGGACCACTGTCGAGCGTTAGCTGGGCCACTGTCGAGCGTTAGCTGGACCACTGACGAGCGTTAGCTGGACCACTGTCGAGCGTTAGCTTGACCACAGACGAGCGTTAGCTGGACCACTGTCGAGCGTTTGCTGCAACACTGATGAGCGTTAGCTGTACCACAGACAATCGTTAGCTGGACCACTGTCGAGCGTTAGCTGCACCACTGTCGAGCGTTAGCTTGACCACTGACGAGCGTTAGCTCGACCACTGTCAAGCGTTAGCTGGACCACTGTCGAGGGTTAGCTGGACCACTGTCGAGCGTTAGCTTGACCACAGACGAGCGTTAGCTGGACCACTGTCGAGCGTTTGCTGCAACACTGATGAGTGTTAGCTGGACCACAGGCAATCGTTAGCTGGACCACTGTCGAGCGATAGCTGGACCACTGTCGAGCGTTAGCTGCACCACTGACGAGCGTTAGCTGGACCACTGTCGAGCGTTAGCTGGACCACTGACGAGCGTTAGCTGGACCACTGTCGAGCGTTAGCTGGACCACTGTCAAGCGTTAGCTGGACCACTGTCAAGCGTTCGCTGGACCACTGTCAAGCGTTAGCTGGACCACTGTCAAGCGCTAGGTGGACCACTGACGAGCGTCAGCTGGACCACTGTCCAGCGTTAGCTGGACCACTGTCCAGCGTTAGCTGGACCACTGACGAGCGTTAGCTGGACCACTGACGAGCGTTAGCTGGACCAGTGTCGAGCGTTAGCTGGACCACTAACGAGCGTTAGCTGGACCACTGACGAGCGTTAGCTGGACCACTGTCAAGCGTTAGCTGGACCACAGACGAGCGTTAGCTGGACCTAAGACGAGCGTTAGCAGGACCACTGTCGAGCGTTAGCTGGACCACTGTCGAGCGTTAGCTGGACCACAGACGAGCGTTAGCTGGACCACTGACGAGCGTTAGCTGGACTGTCGAGCGTTAGCTGGACCACTGTCGAGCGTTAGCTGGACCACTGACGAGCGTTAGCTGGATCACTGTCGAGCGTTAGCTGAACCACTGTCGAGCGTTAGCTGGATCACAGACGATCGTTAGCTGGACCACTGTCGAGCGTTAGTTGGACCACTGTCGAGCGTTAGCTGGGCCACTGTCGAGCGTTAGCTGGACCACTGACGAGCGTTAGCTGGACCACTGTCGAGCGTTAGCTTGACCACAGACGAGCGTTAGCTGGACCACTGTCGAGCGTTTGCTGCAACACTGATGAGCGTTAGCTGGACCACAGACAATCGTTAGCTGGACCACTGTCGAGCGTTAGCTGGACCACTGTCGAGCGTTAGCTGCACCACTGTCGAGCGTTAGCTTGACCACTGACGAGCGTTAGCTCGACCACTGTCAAGCGTTAGCTGGACCACTGTCGAGGGTTAGCTTGACCACAGACGAGCGTTGCTGGACCACTGTCGAGCGTTTGCTGGACCACTGACGAGCGTTAGCTGGACCACAGACGAGCGTTAGCTGGACTACAGACGAGCATTAGCTGGACAACAGACGATCGTTAGCTGGACCACTGACGAGCGTTAGCTGGACTACTGTCGAGCGTTAGCTGGACCACAGACGAGCGTTAGCTGGACCACTGACGAGCGTTAGCTGGACCACTGTCGAGCGTTAGCTTGACCACAGACGAGCGTTAGCTGGACCACTGTCGAGCGTTTGCTGCAACACTGATGAGCGTTAGCTGGACCACAGACAATCGTTAGCTGGACCACTGTCGAGCGTTAGCTGGACCACAGACGAGCGTTAGCTGGACCACTGTCGAGCGTTAGTTGGACCACTGTCGAGCGTTGGCTGGGCCACTGTCGAGCGTTAGCTGGACCACTGACGAGCGTTAGCTGGACCACTGTCGAGCGTTAGCTTGACCACAGACGAGCGTTAGCTGGACCACTGTCGAGCGTTAGCTGAACCACTGTCGAGCGTTAGCTGGAGCACAGACGAGCGTTAGCTGGACCACTGACGAGCGTTAGCTGGACCACTGTCAAGAGTCAGCCGGACCACTGTAGAGCGTTAGCTGGACCACAGACGAGCGTTAGCTGGACCACTGTCGAGCGTTAGTTGGACCACTGTCGAGCGTTAACTGGGCCACTGTCGAGCGTTAGCTGCACCACTGACGAGCGTTAGCTGGACCACTGTCGAGCGTTAGCTTGACCACAGACGAGCGTTAGCTGGACCACTGTCGAGCGTTTGCTGCAACACTGATGAGCGTTAGCTGGACCACAGACAATCGTTAGCTGGACCACTGTCGAGCGTTAGCTTGACCACTGACGAGCGTTAGCTGGACCACTGACGAGCGTTAGCTGGACCACTTTCGAGCGTTAGCTGGACCACTGACGAGCATTAACTGGACCACTGTCGAGCGTTAGCTGGACCAATGTCAAGCGTTACCTGGACCACTGTCAAGCGTTCGCTGGACCACTGTCAAGCGTTAGCGGGACCACTGTCAAGCGCTAGGTGGACCACTGACGAGCGTCAGCTGGACCACTGTCCAGCGTTAGCTGGACCACTGTCCAGCGTTAGCTGGACCACTGACGAGCGTTAGCTGGACCACTGACGAGCGTTAGCTGGACCACTGTCGAGCGTTAGCTGGACCACTAACGAGTGTTAGCTGGACCACTGACGAGCGTTAGCTGTACCACTGTCAAGCGTTAGCTGGACCACAGACGAGCGTTAGCTGGACTAAAGACGAGCGTTAGCAGGACCACTGTCGAGCTTTAGCTGGACCACTGTCGAGCGTTAGCTGGACCACAGACGAGCGTTAGCTGGACCACTGACGAGCGTTAGCTGGACTGTCGAGCTTTAGCTGGACCACTGTAGAGCGTTAGCTGGACCACTGACGAGCGTTAGCTGGATCACTGTCGAGCGTTAGCTGAACCACTGTGGAGCGTTAGCTGGACCACAGACGAGCGTTAGCTGGACCACTGACGAGCGTTAGCTGGACCACTGTCAAGCGTTAGCTGAACCACTGTCGAGCGTTAGCTGGACCACAGACGAGCGTTAGCTGGACCACTGTCGAGCTTTAATTGGAGCACTGTCGAGCGTTAGCTTGGCCACTGTCGAGCGTTAGCTGGACCACTGACGAGCGTTAGCTGGACCACTGTCGAGCGTTAGCTTGACCACAGACGAGCGTTAGCTGGACCACTGTCGAGCGTTTGCTGCAACACTGATGAGCGTTAGCTGGACCACTGTCGAGCGTTAGCTGGACCACTGTCGAGCGTTAGCTGCACCACTGTCGAGCGTTAGCTTGACCACTGTCAAGCGTTAGTGGACCACTGTCGAGGGTTAGCTTGACCACAGACGAGCGTTAGCTGGACCACTGTCGAGCGTTTGCTGCAACACTGATGAGCGTTAGCTGGACCACAGACAATCGTTAGCTGGACCACTGTCGAGCGTTAGCTGGACCACTGTCGAGCGTTAGCTGCACCACTGTGGAGCGTTAGCTTGACCACTGTCAAGCGTTAGTGGACCACTGTCGAGCGTTAACTTGACCACAGACGAGCGTTAGCTGGACCACTGTCGAGCGTTTGCTGCAACACTGATGAGCGTTAGCTGGACCACAGGCAATCGTTAGCTGGACCACTGTCGAGCGTTAGCTGGACCACTGTCGAGCGTTAGCTGCACCACTGTCGAGCGTTAGCTGGACCACTGTCAAGCGTTAGTGGACCACTGTCGAGGGTTAGCTTGACCACAGACGAGCGTTGCTGGACCACTGACGAGCGTTAGCTGGACCACAGACGAGCGTTAGCTGGACTACAGACGAGCATTAGCAGGACAACAGACGATCGTTAGCTGGACCACTGACAAGCGTTAGCTGGACTACTGTCGAGCGTTAGCTGGACCACAGACGAGCGTTAGCTGGACCACTGACGAGCGTTAGCTGGACCACAGGCGAGCGTTAGCTGGACCACAGACGATCGTTAGCTGGACAACAGACGAGCGTTAACTGGACTACAGACGAGCGTTAGCTGTACTACTGACAAACGTTAGTTGGTCCACTGACGAAATTTAGGTGGACCACTAACGAGCGTTATCAGCACCACTGAGAATTGTTAATCGGACTACTGAGGAGCTTCAGTAGAAACACTGACGAGCTTTAGCAGCACCACTGACAAGTATTAGCTGGACTGCTGAGGAACGTTAGCGGAACCACTGAAGCGCGTTAGCAGGATGGGTAAATATTTCGTGAAATTTTCATACTACAGGTTAATTTTTCTTGAAAATTGAAGGTTTGCGTTAATATTTCGTGAAATTTTCATGCTATAGTTTAATTTTTCTTGAAAATATGAAGTTTTGGGTTATCATTTCGTTACATTTTTCTTACAACAGGTTAACATTTCTTGAAAATGTGAAGTTTTGGGTTAATATTTCGTAAAATTTTCATACTACGGGTTAATATTTCTTGAAAAATATGAACATTTGGGTTGATATTTCGTGAAATTTTCATACTGTAGGTTAATATTTCTTGAAAATATGAGGTTTGGGTTAGTATTTCGTGAAATTTTATATTTTAGTTTAATAGTGCTTGAAATTATGACGTTTTGGATAATATTTAGTGAAAAATTCATACTTTAGCTTAATGTTTCTTGAAAATACGAGGGTTTGGGTTAATAATTCTTGAAGTTTGCATGATATAGATTAATATATCTTGAAAACATGAAGCTTCGGTTTAATATTTCGTGAAATTATCATAATATAGATTAATATTTCTTGAAAATATGAATGTTTGGTTAACATTTCGTGAAATTCTCATATTATAGATTAATATTTCTTGAAAATATGAAAATTTTTGTTAATATTTCGTGAAATTTTCACACTTTAGGTTAATGTTTCTTGAAAATATTAAGTTTCCGGTTAATATTTCGAGAAATTATCATATTTTAGATTAATGTTTCTTGAAAATATGAAGGTTTGAGTTAATATTTCGTGAAATTTTCATACCTTAGGTTAATATTTCTTGAAAACATAAGGATTTCAGTTAACATTTCATGAAATTTTCAAACTATTGGTTAATATTTCTTGAAAATACCAAGATTTGATTTAATATTTCGTTAAATTTTCATACTATAGGTTAATATTTCATGTAAATATGGAGGTTAGGTATAATATTTCGTGAAATGTTCAGACCGTAGGTTAATATTTCTTGAAAATATGAAGGTTTGGTTGAAAATTTCCAGAATTTTTCAATCTTTAGGTTAATATTTCTTTAATATATGAAGGGTTGGTATCATTTTTGTTGCAATTTTCAAAATATAGATGAATAATTCTTTAAAATATGAGGTTTTGGTTTAATATTTCGTGAAGATTTCATACTCTAGACTAATATTTCTTGAAAATATGAAGTTGTGGGTTATAATTTCGTGATAGTTTTATATTTTAAGTTAATATTTCCTGAAAATATTAATGTTTGTGTTAATATTTCGTGAAAATTTCATTGTTTAGCATAATATTGCTTGAAAATATGAAGGTTTGGGTTAATAACTCGTGATATTTTCATACTTTAGGTTAATATTTGCTGAGAATATGAAGGTTTGTCTCATGATTTCGTGAAATCTTCATACTATAAGTTAATATTTATAGAAAATATCAAGGTTTGGCTTAATATTTCCTGAAATTTTCATGCTCTAGGTCAATATTTCTAAAAATATGGAGGTTTGGGTTAATATTTCGTGAAATTTTCATACTAAAAGTTAATATTTCGTGAAATTTTCATACTTTAGGTTAATCTATCCTGAAAATATGAAGATGTTGTTTAATACTTCGTCTAATTATCATAGTTTAGGTTAATATTTCTTGAAATTAGGAAGGTTTGAGTTAATATTTCGTGAAATTTTCATACAATATGTTAATATTTCTTAAAATATGAAGTTTTGGGTTACTGAGTCGTGATATTTTGATATTACATGTTAATATTTCTTGAAAATACGAAGGTTTGGGTTAATATATACTGGAATTTTCATACTGTAGGTTAATATTTTTTGAAAATGTGAAGGTTTGGTTCAATATGTCGAGAAATTTTCATACTATGGGTTAATATTTCTTGAAAATATTAAGTTTTGGGTTAATATTTCGTGTAATTTTCAAAGTTTACGTTAATATTTCCTGAATATATGAATGTTTGGGTTAATATTTCATGAAACTTTCGGCATTAGCAGAACCACTAGCGAGCGTTAGCTATAGCACTGACGCCCATTAGCAGGACCACTGACGAGCGTTAGCAGCACCACTGACGCGTTTTAGCTGGCTACTGCCGAGCGTTGGCCGATCCAGTGACATGTGCTAGCGGGACCACAGCACCACTGACGACCGTTAGAAGAATCACTGGGGCACGACAGCAGCACCGCTGACTAATATAAGTTGGAACATTGAGTGGCGTTAACAGGAGGTTTGACAAGCGTCAGCAGAACAAATGACGAGAGTTAGGTGGACCATTCACTAGCGTTAGCTGGACCACTGAAGAGTGTTAGCTGGACCTCTGACGAACGTTAGCTGGACTACTGACGAGAGTTAGCTGGACCAGTGACGAGCGTTAGCTGGACCACAGACGAGCGTTAGCTGGACCAGTGACGACCGTTAGTTGGACCACTGACGAGCGTTAGCTGGGCCACTGTCAAGCGTTAGCTTGAGCACTGAAGAGCGATTGCTGGACCACTGTCGAGCGTTTGCTAGACCACTGACGAGCGTTAGCTGGACCACAGACGAGCGTCAGCTGGACCACTGTCAAGCGTTAGCTTGAGCACTGAAGAGCGATTGCTGGACCACTGTCGAGCGTTTGCTAGACCACTGACGAGCGTTAGCTGGACCACAGACGAGCGTCAACTGGACCACTGTCAAGCGTTAGCTGGAGCACTGAGGAGCGTTAGCTGGACCACGGTCGAGCGTTTGCTAGACCACTTACGAGCGTTAGCTGGACCACAGACGAGCGTCAGCTGGACCACTGTCAAGCGTCAGCTGGAGCACTGAGGATCGTTAGCTGGACCACGGTCGAGCGTTTGCTAGACCACTTACGAGCGTTAGCTGGATCACAGACGAGCGTTAGCTGGGCCACTGACGAGCTATAACTGGACCACTGACGATCATTAGATGGACCACTCACGAGCGTTAGCTGGACCACTGAAAAGCTTTAGCTGGACCACTGACGAGCGTTATCTGGACCACTTACGAGCGTTAGCTGAACCACTGACAAGCGTTAGATGGACCACTGACAAGCGTTAGCTGGACCACTGGCAAGCGTTAGCTGGACCACTGTCAAGCGTTAGCTGGACCACTGAAGAGCGTTAGCTGGACCACTGACGAGCGTTAGCTGGACTACTGACGAGAGTTAGCTGGACCAATGACGAGCGTCAGCTGGACCACTGTCAAACGTTAGCTGGAGCACTGAGGAGCGTTAGCTGGATCACAGACGAGCGTCAGCTGGACCACTGTCAAGCGTTAGCTGGACCACTGACGAGCGTTAGCTGGACCACAGACGAGCTTCAGCTGGACCAGTGACGAGCGTCAGCTGGACCAGTGACGAGCGTCAGCTGGACCAGTGACGAGCGTCAGCTGGACCACTGACGAGCGTTAGCTGGACCACAGACGAGCGTCAGCTGGACCACTGACGAGCGTTAGCTGGACCACAGACGAGCGTCAGCTGGACCACTGACGAGCGTCAGCTGGACCACTGACGAGCGTGAGCTGTACTGCTGAGGAGCGTTAGGGGAACCAAATATGAGCATTAGCAGGTTGGGTAAATATTTCGTATAATTTTCATACTATCTTTTATATAAAATTCAATGTGGCTATGTATGTATGTATGTTGTAAGTATGTATGTATATATGTATGTACTCAATACAAATATACACGCTTTGACCGATATTTGCCAAAGTTTGCACATTTAATCTTCATAACCCAGAGAAGAACATAGGCTACATTAAAATTGGACAGATGGACGTGAAATTATTGAAAACAATAAAGAGTAGAACGTTAAAAGGCCCTTATGATATTAAAATGGCCTCTTCTACAATCAAGTGTTTTTTTTTATGGACGTCTTCCAGTCACGTCTTCTTCCGTTGTAAAAGCTGCCATATTGTTATTGGAATATAAAATAAAATAATATTAAATTAAAACTACGTAAATGAGGTACGATCTCTTGATTGAATGTATCATGGGCAATAATAGACAATACAAAATGACATAAATCACATATTTGTTTAGTTTTTATATATTCAAAATCAAACATAATAGACAGCAAATTTAAAACATTCATAATACTTAAATTCAAGCACTTCAATACATAGCTTTCTGTAATGTAGTGGTAAGATGAGTGATTATAGTGCAAGGGGTCACAGGTTCGAACCATAGCTCAACTCCTATCTTTTTTTTTTTTGATAATTTATTTACATTATTTTAGATATTTTATTTTATTTTAACCCGCCATAAAGGGAGTTTTACTACATAAATAATATACCCGTAGTATTTTATTTATGCTGTCTCAAACAAAGTTACCATACAATTATACTGATATCTTAATATATATGGTAAAAGTGAATGTGAATATGTATGTTCTCTATACAAATCTACACGCTTTGACCGATATGTGCCAAAGTTTGCACATTTAACATTCATAACCAGGAGAAAAACATAGGCTATATTAAAATTGTACAAATGGTCGTTAAATTAATTAAAATATAAACAATAGAAATAAATACGACCAAACATGTAATATTAAAATGCCATCTTCTGTAGTCAATTGTTTTTTTATCATTGTCTTTTGTATTCAACATCGACTTTCACATGGCCATGGAAATTATAACATGAATAACATTGTTGGTCAACATCATTAAGGCTAAAACTAGATAATTCGTACAATAAATATCTTTACGCAGTCAATGACCGTATTATGAATTTCTCGATGCAGTTGTAGCTTAATCTGTCGGAGCTTAATCTGAGACGATTCTGTCGGACGCCGGGGTGGTATCCGGTGTGGCTTAGAGGATAAAGCATCAGCACGTAGAGCTGAAAACCCGGGTTCAAATCCCGGCGCCGGAGAGAATTTTTCTCCGTTCCATTACTCTTACATCGTGCGACGACGCAGAATATCTGCATGGAAATATCATTTGTACTTCGGTACATTAAAAATAATATATATGATATCGTAAATCACTTCGTGATTTAAGACGGCGCTTATTCCGTCGGATCCCGGCCAACTAGTCACTCATAACGAGCGCACCTCAGCACATGTGTGGACTTCGGTCCTATGTTCATAGACATCTATGACGTAGTGCAGAGTATTTAGTAATATTTATTTAGTATTTATTTATTTAACCTGGTAGAGATAAGGCCGTCAGGCCTTCTCTGCCCCTCTACCAGGGGATTACAACTATAATATGAACAATAAGATTACAATTAATATTAAATTTACAATTACAATTACAATAAAAATTAAAGTACGACAAGAATACCATGATTAATGAAAGCTAGACATTTTATCATAGAAGTTAAGAACAAAGAATATTTTTCAATTTACTAAATTACAAATTAAACCTACAATAACAAAATTCTGTAGTGATGAAATTATCGGATATTGAAATATTTTGTGATAGATTAAGAGAACTATTTACAAGAAACCATGTCTGAACGAGTCTCAATTACTGACCAAGTGCCTAGTAAGTTTGCGTTTGAATTCAATTTTATTTCGACAGTCCGTGATGCTAGCAGGTAACGAATTCCAGAGTCTTGGCAGGGCTATTGTGAAAGAATATGAGTATGAGGAGGTTCGATGGGATAGTATTGTTAGTATTGTTTCATGGCGAGAGCGTGTGTTCAGATTGTGGTGGGAAGAAAGATAAGTGAAGCGAGACGACAGGTACGAAGGAATAGAAGAGTTCAAGATTTCGAAGAGAAGGAGAAGTGAATGTAAATTTCTTTTCTTATCTAGTTTAAGCCAACCTATTGCTTCCAGGGATGGGGTAATGTGATCATATTTACGAACATTGCTTACAAAACGTACACACAAATTATGAGCACGTTGAAGTTTTGTTGTCGCTGGAAAGGTCAGTCAGTAAAATGTCAGCATAGTCAAAATAGGGAAATACAAGTGTCTGCACAAGGGACTTTTTTAAGCAAGAGGGAAGATGAACATTTATACTTTTTAGCACATGAATAATAGAATATACTTTTCTGCAGGTTTCTGTGGGCGGCCAATAGAGGGAACCCAAGAGTTGGAGCTTAATTTGAGACGATTCTGTCCGACGCCGGGGTGGTATCCGGTGTGGCTTAGTGAATAAAGCATCAGCACGTAGAGCTGAAAGCCCGGGTTCAAATCCCGGCGCCGGAGAGAATTTATCTCCGTTCCATTACTCTTACGTCGTAATTACGCAGAATATCTGCATGGAAATATCATATGTACTTGGTACATTAAAAATAATTTATATTACTGTTAATAAGTTTAAATAAGAAAGAAATTAATCAAAATGTAAAATTGTATTTCTATCGATTACCCAAGAACATGTATCACATCAAGTATGAAATATTTATTTACACTTACCCCACTATAATCTTGAATTGTAACCACAAAGCAACGCAACACATAAAATAACTGTTAAGTATTAATATTAACAGTGATATTAATTAATTATTAGTATGTTCGAATTTCACTAGCTTCCAGTAACCGGCTCAGAACTCTAGAACAATTTGAATTTTCAGAATTTTCACTATCGACAATTGCTGTCACTGCTGCCAACATAACAGTTAGAAAATCACTACCAGTTGTGGTATTTCTCAGTACCGAAATTCGGAATGAAGTTGGCAAAAGAAAATTCAACCTACAAGCTAGAAACACTAGTATATGTAATAATGGGGGGGGGGATTATTAGGTTTATTCCTTGCGGTATTAAGTAAGCTGATCGGGACTATAGAACTGATATTCAGCACCGCCTTATTATGAAATGAAACTATGGTTGGGTCTGGCACAGCGTAACAGAATGTTTAGATTGTTGGCTTTTCAAACTGGTAACACAAATTTAAATCCTGGCGTATCCAAGTTGAAATTGTTGTTGGGAAATTTTACTATTTTATTCACATCTTCCTTCTTATCATTTGAAAATTTCTCCATTTAGGCTCGACAATTGCCCATGAAAAGAAATGAGTGGGCAAAGTCGTATTGATCTATTGTGCGAGATCGTGCGTATTTGCTTGCTTTCCGCACAAAACCAAGTGTGAAATACCACATTCAGTATTCCCAACGTAACACACATAACAATTTCTCTATTCTTACCGCTTAAGCGTCATATTCATTTTACTGCTTTAGGCTTTTAACATATTATTTTTAAAGACGTTCAATATAGTAATAATTATAAATTGGAAACTTACCACTGCAATTTCACCTAAATTGCATTGTTAATTATTGTTCTTAAATATTTGCAAAAATTAAGTAAACTCTAAATCATTACATAACCTTGCCGTTTGTTGCAAGTTCGCATTTATAGACTGGGGGGAAAAAATACAGACGTATATCACGGCCTGCTGGAGTATAGTAAACATATAAAACATTTTATAGGAACAATGTTGAAGATAGATATATTTGTTTTCCAAAGTTGCCGTCATTGAACAGAAACCAAGATGGAGATTTCATTGCAAATAATTAGAAATTCCTCTTTCAGGTATGTAATAAACGATCTTCGCACAAAATAATGTACGATACACGAGCGGTATGTTTGTTTTCATGTTCTCGGAAATTAAAAAAGCTCAACTACGTTTCGTTTTTTCAATCTTTCCCTCGAACATGAAAACGTCAACATAACGCTCTTGTAACGCATATTACTATTACGTGCTCATGGAGCTGATGATTGACAGCAGTCATGATAGGGCTACCCATTCTTGAGAGACATTCGTAGACTTGAACCAGAAGTTAAGGAAAATCCAAACATATGATTCATTCACAAACACATTCTGTGAAATCAATGGTGGAGAAAGCGGTTGAGGGTAGGATTCTCAGACCTCCGTGCTGCCCAGTCATTTTCATTTCGACAGTAATTCATTATAGTCCTACTGTATAAATAAGGGAGGAGTGTCCGTAAAGAATTAAAATTGAAATCGATATCCACAATTGATTAATGGGGAACCATTATCTTAATTGGCAATAGAGCAATAGGAATGCATGAGGGGGGAAACGGAAGAAGGGTAGGAATATGCAAACAAAGATGGAAGAGAGAAAAAATATCGAAATAATAAAAAATGAAAACGAAAGATAGAGAGGTAAAGATGAACGAAAGGAGGAAGAAAAATTAAGATAGAAATAAACTCAAAACAGGAATAAAGAAGGATGGATGGATGGATGGATGGATGGATGGATGGATGGATAAAGGAAAATAAAAAAGTAAGCTTTTAAAAATGATAACATGAGAGGAAAAGAAAACAACATGTGATGGAAAAAAGAGAAACAGAAAACAAGCCGCAAAAGCAACGTAAATGAATAGATAACAAAAGAGGGAAACGTACAAGCAAGTAACCGAATGGGAATTGGAAAAAAATAAAAAAGGAGACAATTGGGGCCTATATGAGGAAATAAATAAAATATAGGAAATTGAAGGAAGTAAATAAAACATAGGAAATTGAAAGAAATAAATAAAATATAGGGCATTGAAGGAAATAAATAAAATATAGGAAATTGAAGGAAATAAATAAGATATAGGAAATTGAAGGAAATAAATAAGATATAGGAAATTGAAGGCAATAAATAAGATATAGGAAATTGAAGGAAATAAATAAAATATAGGAAATTGAAGGAAATAAATAAAATATAGGAAATTGAAGGCAATAAATAAGATATAGGAAATTGAAGGAAATAAATAAAATATAGGAAATTGAAGGAAATAAATAATATATAGGAAATTGAAGGAAATAAATAAAATATAGGAAATTGAAGGAAATAAATAAAATATAGGAAATTGAAGGAAATAAATAAAATATAGGAACTTGAAGGAAATCAATAAAATATAGGAAATTGAAGGAAATAAATAAAATATAGGAAATTGAAGGAAATCAATAAAATATAGGAAATTGAAGGAAATAAATAAAATATGGGAACTTGAAGTAAATAAATAAAATATAGGAAATTGAAGGAAATAAATAAAATATAGGAAATTGAAGGCAATAAATAAAATATAGGAACTTGAAGGAAATAAATAAAATATAGGAAATTGAAGGAAATAAATAAAATATAGGAAATTGAAGGAAATAAATAAAATATGGGAACTTGAAGTAAATAAATAAAATATAGGAAATTGAAGGAAATAAATAAAATATAGGAACTTGAAGGAAATAAATAAAATATAGGAAATTGAAGGAAATAAATAAAATATGGGAACTTGAAGTAAATAAATAAAATATAGGAAATTGAAGGAAATAAATAAAATATTGGAAATTGAAGGAAATAAATAGAATATAGGAAATTGAAGGAAATAAATAAAATATTTGAAATTGAAAGAAATAAATAAAATATAGGAAATTGAAGGAAATAAATAAAATATAGGAAATTGAAGGAAATAAATAAAATATGGGAAATTGGAGGAATTAAATAAAACGAAACAAAATAAGAAATTAAATAAGTGGAAGTGGAAATAAAAATACAAAAAGAAAAGTAAAATGTGTAAGTAAGAGAAGACAAAAATAAACGTGGTAAGAAAGAAACAGAAATTAAAGAAAGAAAAGAAGTAATCTACAAAATGAACCGTAAGTAATGTCATTAATTTTAGGAGATTATTTTTTTAAATATTTTAAACAAAAAAGTTCAAAACAAGTTTCTTCGTTATTGCTTCCTTTCTCAAATAAAAATTGTTTTATATGAAACATTTCATAGCATGTTGTGGGAAAGTCATTGATTTAATTTCCAATATGCTCAGTCAATTTAAGAGAGCAGTGTATTAGATAATAAATTGAAGGGCTTAGTGGAATAAGACGATATCCCACATTTTGGTAAAAAATGAAATAGCTCTATATTATGAAAGCTGAGTCCATCTACTGTTAGTTTAATGTGCTATTTGAATGAGGAATAGCCCATTTAAAAATAAATATGAACATATAAAAGGTCTTCGTAAGTGGTATCAAAATTCTGAATGGAATAAGAAGGTATCCCAAAATTCTTTGAAATCTTGGTTCTGATTGGCCAGCTGTGTACCTAACTGACTAATGGGATAACGGCTTTGATACAATACTGTACGTTTCCAAGCAATATGACAGATTTTCACAGTGGTAATGTTCTTGTAGAGTGGATCGGGGGAAGATGCCTGAATTTTTCTTTGATTGAAAATTTAAGATACTGTTCGTTTAGTTTTGAATTTCATATTGAAATATCAAAGTCTGGAAGGTATTTTGAAACTATATTTTTGGTACAAAACAGAAAACATTAATTATCTTGGTTATAGATATAGGTTTTCTTCTTGCTTCCACTGTAGGCATCTTTCCCCGATAGTCGGGTAAGATGGCAAATGCAATTGACACATTTACTGATATATGTATTTTACCTGAACTTGGTTTGATACATGTATATAACAAAATTGTCTTAATCTAAAGCTCATGGACACTTTTTCACTCGTTTATCACTACTCAGCAACATAGTCATTGCACATATTTTATTGTCGTCTGCAAGACTCGTGAAATCACTTCTTGCACACAATGAATTCAATCCAGTACATTTTTAGTCATCATTCTTTTTAGACGACATTTAAGGATACGGTAAGGAATCCCGTATGCTTGCGATGCTCTAAAACAGTTCATACCCTCTGTTATAATATGTTCCATCGGAAGTTGAAGACACTTCTAAATCCACTGACTTCCATCAGAGGATCTTACGTAATATTTACACATTCCATGCAATAAAACAAAAAAT
This sequence comes from Periplaneta americana, assembly GCF_040183065.1. Classification (NCBI taxonomy): domain Eukaryota; kingdom Metazoa; phylum Arthropoda; class Insecta; order Blattodea; family Blattidae; genus Periplaneta; species Periplaneta americana. The sequence goes on from NC_091121.1 coordinate 188,873,442, forward strand.
AAAAACTCTTGCAACAAGTTGCCATCTTAACCCGAAAAAAAGTGATCATCTTCCCCAAGTGTTGGGGTAAGATGCCTAGTGCTGTGACGCAACCTAAAATAGCGGAACTAGGTCGTTGGTTGTTAACAATACAAACTTTAGAACCTTTACTACAATATGCATTATAAAGGTTTGGCAGTTATTACGAATTCAAGGAATTATTAAAATTTTAACATACCTTGCAATTATTTTATAGCAGAAAAATAAGCTGTTTTCTTGCTTTTCTTCTTCTCACAACAAGAACATATGGTAAAATGAGTTAGCTTCCATTCTACAGACATTCAACTCTCTCAGTGATCATGAGGAAATGCTCGTGGCATTCTCTCTTGGAGAAATGTGAAACTACAAAGACATAAGCATCTTCCCCCGATAGTCATCTCCCCCCGATTCACTCTAAGTGACGGAAATTGTGAAAATAAGGGAAATAATAGCAACTAGAGGAAAAGACATCCAGAAAAATGGAAAGACAATAGCAGAAAGAAGGCACGAAACAGTGGACAAAAATATATTACACGCACAGTCGAAGTAATGTCTGCTAAAGTGTTCACCAACACACAGGCAAAGAAAAGCCACCAGCAGGCACAGTTATGGAACCAAAGTACCCCAATGGAAGGCCCATCAAACCTACTTAACGTCGACACATAACATCAGTATTAAACTTCATACTTCCAATTCATCACAACTGTTATTTAAATTTGAAATTAGATAATGGATGTGAAGTAGAGAACAATAATGAACATGATTTTATTTGAGTATCTTTTGATTAATTCTTTCAAAGTTTGTTTGTTTCGTTGTTGTAAAATATTGTATAACATAAGTTTATTTTCCTGTAATAATAATCAAGATATTATGTTCTACATTTGCAGAAAGTTATCTATCACATTACATAAAAGAATTTGTCATTCATATTCTTTTCCATAAGATACAGAGCACCTAAGAAAATGCTAAATATCTCAAAAACATACGTTTCAGGGATACTCCCTTATTTCACTAAGCCCTTCAATTACTGAAAGGATTTCGTTTTCGCCTTTAAATGTGCATAGATTTTATTCAAACAAATATTACATTTTAAAATTCCTTTGCAAAACGAAATGTCACATTTATTCGGGTCAAATTCATACAAATATGAAGGACAAAACTAAAATTATTTCTATCATTTATTATCATAATACACTTACTTACTTACTGACTTTTAAGGAACCCGGAGGTTCATTGCCGCCCTCACATAAGCCCGCCATCGGTCCCTATCCTGAGCAAGATTAATCCAGTCCCTACCATCATATCCCACCTCCCACAAATCAATTTTAATAATATCTTCCTATCTACGTCTCGACCTACCCAAAGGTCTTATTCCATCCGGCCTCCCAACTAACACTCTATATCCACTTCTGGATTCGTCCATACGTGCTACATGCCCTGCCCATCTGGAACGTCTGGATTTAATGTTCCTAATTATGTCAGATGAAGAATACAATGCGTGCAGTTCTGCGTTGTATAACTTTCTCCATTCTCCTGTAACTTCATCTCTCTTAGCCCCAAATATTTTCCTAAGAACCTTATTCTCAAACTCCCTTAATCTCTGTTCTTCTCTCAAAGTGAGAGTCCAAGTTTCACAACCATACAGAACAACCGGTAATATAACTGTTTTAAAAATTCTAACTTTCAGATTTTTTGACAGCAGACTAGATGACAAAAGCTTCTCAACAGAATAAAAACAGGCATTTCCCATATTTATTCTGCGTTTAATTTCCTCTCGAGTTTCATTTAAATTTGTTACTGTTGCTCCAAGATATTTGAATTTTTCCACCTCTTCGAAGCATAAATCTCCAATTTTTATATTTCCATTTCGTACAATATTCTGGTCACGAGACATAATCATATACTTTGTCTTTTCGGGATTTACTTCCAAACCTATCGCTTTACTTGCTTCAAGAAGAATTTCCGTGTTTTTCTTAATCGTGTGTGGATTTTCTTCCAACATATTCATGTTATCCGTATAGACAAGAAGCTGATGTAACCCGTTCAATTCCAAATCCTCTCTTTTATCCTGAACTTTCCCAATGACATATTCTGCTCTCTTAAATTGACTGAGCATATTGGGAATTCGATCAATGGCTTTCCCAAAAACGTTATATGAAATGTTTCATATAAAACAATTTTTGTCTCGAAAATGAAGCAAAAACGAGAAAAATTGCATTAAACATTTTTGTTTGAAATATAAAAAAGAATAACCCCCCTGAAATTGATATTACTTACGGATCAAGAAATAACACATTAAAGCGTAATCAACAAAACAGAAAACTAAAGAGAGAAATGGAATCTTTTGTGTAAAAGAAGAATGGAATATAAAATAAACTAAACAAAATGAAACGAAAAACTAGATATAGCCTAATTGAAAAAGAAGCAGCATAAAAGGGAACAAATGAAGAAAGAGAAAAGGGGAGAAAAATGAAACAAGCAAGAGAAGCCAAAATAAGATAAAAGAGAAACGGAAATTGAGAAAGACAAAATAAAATAATTGTATTTAATAAAAAAGTAATAAAATTCTTTAGAAAGACACTCTAGACATGGAGAGACATACAGTTCCAACATCAAAAAGAGCAATATCATATAAAAAATTTTTACAGACAACTGTGCAACAAAGACACTTTATCCACGCATCATGAGAACGCTTTCAAAGGGGCATACAGTTCTTTGAAAGCTACTAAAGTTCACTTAACAGCGGTCAGTTGTCAGGAAGCCAAGCACGGCAAACATTAATAAAGGTACGGCGCACTTTAACTGCGGCATTTAGCTGCAATCTTCTAAAATACGCATGACAGCGTAAGTTGATGAATAATTTAAAAAAATTTCCGTTACGAGTACAGTACGTATTACAATTTTAAAGAGATGCGCCCCATTAAATCAGCTAAGTATTTGGGAGGATAGGGGTTTGTGACCAGACAAGGGATAAAAAAATTGCTTCTTGTAACTCCCAGGAAATATTAAGACTAGTGCTGTTGATCGATCAAAATACACTCAGGGACAAAAAAAAACCGGACACTTTAATATTTGCTGGTATTTTGCAAAACATTATCTTCTCATACAATATTATGGTAGCCATCTGTTGTTATGGAGACGTGTATACATTGTTGATTGTTTTTTGTTTTATAAACAAGCCATTACAACCAAATATTCCAATTTTGCTTCCGGAGTCTCAGCTATAACAATTTTGTCTCAACCATTTTGTGTTTCATTATCGTTATCATTCGTTATTTCTTTATTTTTACATTTTCTGAGTTTAAGTGGGGTTGTAACATTTGTCTTAAAACAAATGCGACCTGAAGATGTGGCTCGAGCTGTAGCCCTTTGCGATGGTGGACGCAGTGTACGTTACATTGCAAATGTTATGAATATGGCTAGAAGCACAACCCATGATGCCATAAAACGGTATAGAGAGACCCTACAATATACCAGAAGACCAGGTTCGGGTCGTCCAAGAGCTACAAATCCAAATGAAGACAGGTATATGGTGTTGAGAGTTCTTAGGGAGCGCAACCTGCCAGCTACTAGTGTAGCCCAGCAATTTGTTAACATGCATGGACGCCCAATTTCGGACAAAACAGTTAGAAGGAGGTTGAAAGCAAGTGGACTGATATCAAGTAGACCTGCAACTGGTCCCAGAGTTCTCAGGATGCATCGAGTTGAACGACTGCGTTTTGCAAATGATCACAGGGATTGGAGAAATGGACAGTGGAGCTGTGTTCTGTTCACCGATGAGTCCCGTTTCAATCTGTGCTCACCTGATGGACGTGAAAGAGTTTGGAGAAGGAGGGGAGAACGATTTTCACAGTGTTGCATTTCCGAAAATATGCTGTATGGAGGTGGTGGAGTGATGGTTTGGGCAGGAGTGTGTACGGATGCTCGTACAGAGTTGATTTTTGTTGAAAATGGAAGACTAACAGCTGATAGGTATATAAATGAATGTTTGGCTGATCATGTTGTGCCACTTGGCCAATTTGTAGGCGATGATTTTGTTTTAATGCATGATAATGCAAGGCCGCATATTGCCCATGCGGTCGGAGATTATCTCCAAGAAGTGGGAATCCATGTTCTTCCATGGCCAGCAAGGAGTCCAGACATGAACTCAATTGAACACGTGTGGGACATGCTGAGACGGCGTGTTAAGAATAGACGACCGAGACCAAATCATTAAAAGAGTTGAGGCGAGCACTTGGCGAAGAATGGGAACTTATTCCTCAAGAAGACATTGCTAACCAAATTGAGAGCATGCCAAGACGTATGGATGCAGCTATTCAAGCCAGAGGGGGTAATACCCGTTACTAAAAAGAGTTTTTAATGTTTAAGGCACCATAAAATGAAAAAACACTTAGACCAAACGATGCCATAGTTACACGCCCTTTGTAATTTTTTGTAAATTTTCTCATCAGAGGATTTTTTTTTTTCAAATGTTGTCATATAAGGTGCTAAATGAAACATTATTTTGTTTAAATGGGTTTTGTTTCATTTTGAAATAATTGGCAACAAAATACAAGCAAATATAGAAGTGTCCGTTTTTTTTTTGTCCCTGAGTGTATTTAATCGATTAACTATTCGAATTGAATCGTCGCGTCTGATTTTGTGTGCACCCGGCCTTACGATTCTAACCAGAGTTCTGCATCGGACGTTTTCGCTCGAGCGCCAAGTAGTTCATAGCATAATCAGATAGGTAGCGCACATGCATGATGGGTAAAATTGTCACGAGCGATAAATCCCCGAACGGTATAAGCCGAGCGTTAGACATTCGTTCTTATTACAGTGATGAACTGTGTAGTAACATCATAGATGTTTATCATTTCAAAACTTTGCAGTGTTTAACTAACCTCTCCATAGTACAACTACAAAACTTGCTTTAGAATGTAATATAAATGTTGTAGGTAAATGTTTCCCCCCCCCCACACAGGAGTGATTTTGTTTTTGCCACATCTGATAGATGTTATTGGATGTAAATGTAATTATTATAAACGGAGAACACAATCACGACAATGGAAGAACCGTATCAAGTTTTCTAATAGTAGTAATAGTAATAATAATAATAATAATAATAATAATAATAATAATAATAATAATAATAATAATAATAATCTCTAATAATTAGTGTATCAATCTTTGCGTCAGTAACAGTTGTGCAGCATGATTATTCGTTTTATCATATTTTCTGTGACGTTATCTCTGTACTAATATTGTTATTAATCTACTGCTATATAAATAATATTTTGTAAAACGTTTCTAAATTGTCGCAGTATATAGGCAGGACATTATATGGACCTATCATATTATATATGTAAAAAAGGTAAAAGGTAAAGGTATCCCCGTAACATGCCATGAAGGCACTTGGGGGGCATGGAGATAGAGCCCCATGCTTTCCATGACCTCGGCACTAGAATGAGATGGTGTGGTCGGCACCACGCTCTGACCGCCTTTTACCCCCGGGAAAGACCCGGTACTCAATTTTATAGGAGGCTGAGTGAACCTCGGAGCCGTTCTGAAAGTTTGGCAACGAGAAAACATTCCTGTCACCACCTGGGATAGAACCCCGGACCTTCCAGTCCGTAGCCAGCTGCTCTACCAACTGAGCTACCCGGCCGATATTATATATGTGGTAAATCAAATATTGAATAATTATTAATTAGCAATAATAACTGTATATCGAAGTTTTTCATACTATTTTAGTTAGCCTTTAACTTCATGTTCCTGTTTTGGTACGTTCCATTGACTGTTCCATTAAACGTTTGTCATAAACACAGAAAATAAAGCCTTATTTTTACCGTGTGAGCAAAACATATGTGTATCTTATCTGTCGCCTTCCATACAAGATAAGACATGTCGGTGAGATGACCTTGTACTGTGCTTCTATTTATTATGAGTGTATCACGACCGATCATATCTCACTCGAGGGTGCGACACTCGACCGAGTTCAAGCGAGCGATTTAACTCCAATGCAGCACTCTGATTCTAACATTAAGGAGAAGGATCAAGACTGTTTTATCACATGGCCCACTTTATAAAATTAATGAATTTTATGACAATCTGGCAATGAGTAATATTTGACGATGTCATACATAAACTGCCTACCTGCTTCCATCCATCCATCCATCCATCCATCCATCCATCCATCCATCCATCCATCCATCCATCTATGTATCTATCTATCTATCTATCTATCTATCTATCTATCTATCTATCTATCTATCTATCTATCTATCTATCTATCTATCTATCTATCTATCTATCTATCTATCTATCTATCTATCTATCTATCTATCTATCTATCTATCTATCTATCTATCTATCTATCTATCTCTATATCTATCTATATCTATCTATCTATCTATCTATCTATCTATCTATCTATCTATCTATCTATCTATCTATCTATCTATCTATCTATCTATATTCTATTTTACTTTCAAATCCATTTATTCCGTAAGTTTACTTTTCTTGACTCAACACCAACTTTTTTTACGCCAAATATTAATCAATCTGGATGAATATTTTACTCCAAGTATTTATGAAGTATCTGCATGTTTCTGGTATTTATTTTGTAAGAAATTCTGCTAGTTTATTTTATCGGTATTTTTTTCATGAATTATGTAAAAATAACATTTCAAAACTTAAAAAAATTTGAAGTTAATAAATTAGGTATTTCATAAAATGAATGCATATAATGTTTCTCTAAGTTTGTGAATGTAGGTAACCAAAAAAAAAAATGGAAACTTAATAACTGACACCTTCTACTAAAAACTTGGGTTTGAAGATATTTGTAAAAAAAAAATCAAACAAAAATGAAAATTGAAGTCCAAAAACATTTGGGGGTTAAAAATTTGGATTTTGTTAGTCCTTTACATAATAAAAGCGCTCTCAAAATTAGGTTAAAAAAAGCAATTAGGATAAAGGTTATCATTTTATAGTAGAGTGTACCCTTAAACATGTATTTCCTATCGGAATTCGAACCTGAATCCGCTCGATTTGTAGTCGAAACCGCTAGGACTCCAAACAACGCGAGACATCATTGCTGTATGCGGCGTTACTTGTTTCTGTCGTTGAACTGTGACCCAATGTTGCGCGTATAACTTACATAGCTCTTTCTCCGTTATTTTCCATTTCTTGCTCGCTTTTTATTTCTGTATCCTTCCTCTCTCTCTGTCACTCCGTGTCCCTCTCTCAATACCTTCCATTCTCACCTTCTTCTTTTATCCTACGTGTTTCTTCTTTTAGTCACGCGCTCCTATTGGTTTCCTGCCCTAATCCCTTCCCAATCTTTCCTTCTGTAATGATGAGGTCTTTTGTAACGGGAAATATCGGAAGATCTCTTTGTGTGTACCTACTTCCCTAGCTCTCTGTCCAGAACACTCCACGTCACCCTGTCAGATTTAATTAGCCTGTAAAATTGTTGTAGCGTAGCAGCCATTACCAGCTTCTGAACTTGATTCTGTCCTGAATTTAAAGCAAGGTATTTATCTTCTGTACAAGTAGCCTATAATTTCCTGAATGGAAATTAGTGTTTCGTGCTATAAGTTTTACTCAAGTACAAACGACTAACTTCGCGACAATAGTCGTAGAATTTCACGCAAGATGTCTTTCACTGTCTTTCATACGAGAAGTTTTACGATGTGTTGTTGTTGATAATATAATTTCAGAATTTCTATTTATTTCATTTCAGTTCATTTCATTTCATTTCATGAATGAATGAATGAATAAAAACGCTGCGAATTTAACGCAGCGTGGGTTCCTATCCCTATGTTTAGGTATTTGTTCATTGTCAATGTGGTTTTATGTAATTGTAAGTATAGAGCTGAATTTCTAATTCATATCAAGGAAATTCAATTAAATGGTTTTATTATTTTCAGTCTATGACTTATTATACAAATATTTAAGGAGTAGTTCCTTTATATTACATATTTTGCTGTTTGTATTAACATTTTCATCGTGCCTACGACATCATCAGATACATTCTTATGTTATCCAATATGTTAACCTCATTTTCAATGTGCAAATATAGAACAAATAAATAATTAAACATTCATAGCACCAATAAATAATTAAATAAGTAGAGAAACAAATAATTAAATAAACATATTTTATGTTAAGAAACAACAGAAATATAGAACAAATAAATAATTAAACAAGTATAGCACGAATAAATAATTAAATAAGTACAGAAACAAATAATGAAATAAACAAGTATGTTAAGAAACAAAGAAACAATTAAACATAGAAATATAGAACAAATAAATAATTAAACAGACAAGTGTAGAAAGAAAGAAATAATTAAACAAACAATTAAACTACCATAGAAACAAGAAATAATTCAACAAACACATACAGACACAAATAAAGAATTAAACAATCATAGAAAGAAAGAAATAATTCAACAAATACGTACAGAAACAAATAGACAATTAAACAAACAATTACACAACCATAGAAACAAAGAAATAATTCAACGAATACGTACAGAAACAAACAATTACACAACCATAGAAACAAAGAAATAATTCAACAAATACGTACAGAAACAAATAGATAATTAAACAAACAATTACACAACCATAGAAACAAAGAAATAATTCAACGAATACGTACAGAAACAAACAATTACACAACCATAGAAACAAAGAAATAATTCAACAAATACGTACAGAAACAAATAGATAATTAAACAAACAATTACACAACCATAGAAACAAAGAAATAATTCAACGAATACGTACAGAAACAAACAATTACACAACCATAGAAACAAAGAAATAATTCAACAAATACGTACAGAAACAAATAGATAATTAAGCAAACAATTACACAGCCATAGAAACAAAGAAATAATTCAACGAATACGTACAGAAACAAATAGATAATTAAACAAACAATTATACAACCATAGAAACAAAGAAATAATTCAACGAATACGTACAGAAACAAACAATTACACAACCATAGAAACAAAGAAATAATTCAACAAATACGTACAGAAACAAATAGATAATTAAACAAACAATTACACAACCATAGAAACAAAGAAATAATTCAACGAATACGTACAGAAACAAATAGATAATTAAACAAACAATTACACAACCATAGAAACAAAGAAATAATTCAACAACCATAGAAACAAAGAAATAATTACACAAACACATACAGAAACAAATGAATAATTAAAGAAACAATTAAACAACCACAGACATAAAGAAATAATTCAACAAACACGTACAGAAAAAATAAATAATTAAAAACTATATAAACAAAGAAACAATTATAACAAACACATACAGAAACAAAGAAATAATTAAACAACCATATAAACAAAGAAATAATTAAACAAACACGTACAGAAAGCAAGAAATAATAAAATAAACAGATAGAAGGATTTATTCATCAATATTATACATACAGATGCACTACAGTACTACACTATCAGAATTTCCTCTTAAATCCAATGTACGGGTCTTTTGACCGTACGTATCTACTTTAAAAAATAATTCCTACTTTGTAGGTTTCAACCCCGTCACCATAGAAACAAATAAGCAATTGGAAAAGGAGTATATAGAACGAAATAACTAAAGAAGCATGTGTGGAAGTAAATAATTCAAGAAATAGGTGCGGAAAAGATGAAAGAATTAAGCAGGAACGGAAAAAAGAAGTAGAAGAAACGCGAAATATTTCATGAGATCCAAATTTTAGTTTAAAAGTCTAAAGTATTTCCTACTTTTTGTTTACTCTTGGTTTAGTATTGAAAATTAAGACAGTACGTACATACGTGAACACGTATGGTTTCGAAAAAAGTTATTGTCTATGTTTGAACATTAAATTAGAAATATTTCACGTCTGCGAGTCCCTATTCAGATGATTTATAAATGATGCACTGCACGCGCTTCCGCCTCAAGTCGCTTTGGAATTCGCTCTTCACTGAACACTTATTGCTATCATAAACTTTATGATGTATGAAGCAACGATACGAGTTATAAAATTGTAATATTTCTTGACTGCCAGAGAAATTCCCAGATACTATACGAGTATATTATGTATATACATGTATTCATAGTACGGTATGTCTAGCACCACTTGGGTTTGTTACGATGTTACTGCAATTTAAATTGAATACTCTATAAACTTCGTAAGGAGACTTGACTACCTCACAATATCTTGCATAAAATTACCCATTTCTGAATACGAAATCGTTAAATTCCTAGTTTCAAGCAGTCTATTATCGAAATTTCATCGTACTAGGATATGATCATCCTTACGCCGGTACTAGACAATAGAATAACGTTTAGAAAGAATTTACAGCGTCGTCATTTACTTTTATACACTATAACACAAACTTGTGCAACATTAAAGTCAAATTTTGTCTTTTTAGACTGCTCTACCAACAGATAATGACATTAATATCAACGGGAAGAAAGTTAATAAAGATAAAACTCTAAGCAGGTATGCTTACTACATGTATAGTCAGGATCACGTAAGAACAGTTCCTAAACGGCAAATATTGCCGTCTTGTCAGTGTTGCCAACTGTTACCAGTTATCACACGATCCTACGTACTGAATGACTTATTTACTTGTAAAGTTATTCTAAATAATTCAACAATTAATAACATATTTTCTTAGGCAAACTATACGAGAAAGGGATCAACATGTTACGTACAGGGTGCGTCAGAAAGAACGGATGGATTTCACATGGCAAGAAAATTGTAAAGATTCATCAAATCAAAAATTTATTGTTATCAACATATTCACCAATACATGCAGTTTATTTATGTAAAACAACATTATCCATATGATGTCCTTGGCTTTCAATACAGGCATCGAGGCGTTTTCTGATGTTCGCCATCACTTTCACAGTCATAGCTGGTGCAATTGCCACGATTTCTTCACGAATCGCTGTCTTCAGTTCGTCCAGTGTATGTGATCGATGTTTACAAACTTACGCCTTCAATGGTCCCAAAGAAAGAAGTCGCAGGGCGCGAGATCTTACCGTAGCCTCGGACAATCTCAGTGCAATAGAATTTCGTCCAGGTGATTTCTTCTTTAATGTTGAACCTGTGATACGAAATGAAGCCTCCCACCGCAAAATTGTATTCCGAGTTGGAATCATAGCGTGACATCCGATGTCGAAATGAGTCCTGAGTGGCGATCACAGACTCTTCATTTTTCAAAAATGTCTCTACGATGAAAGCACGTTGTACACCAGACCAACACCATGTTCTCAACTGAAACTGCATTCTATGGCTGACCCAACAGTCGTGGTCCCCCTCACTATATCTCTCTCCTCGTTGCCTATCGATAGTTTGAAATCCATCCGTTCTTTCTGACGCACCCTTTATTTTGTCTGGCAATATGAAATTCACTGGTTTGACCAGCGTTTCTCAAACTTTTTTGAACTGGGGACCACTTTTTAAAGTCAGAACAGTTCCGCGGACCACATTACTCTTGTTTCCTTCGAAAGCAAATTTATCATTTTCGTAGCATATTTTAATACCAGTATACTTATATTTTAAAATCGAATTAAAGTTCGGTACTTTGGTCCTCTGTTATGAATTCGAGTGATCCCTGGCTGGGTTACAGGCGCGGCGCCAGATGTGCAGGGAAAAGATGTCGAGAAACACCAAGTGTATAGTGCTTTAAATCCCTCTTTTGTTGCTGAGAGTAGAGTGGGAAGTCGATAGATGGGTAGGATAAAATTTCATAAAATATCAGTACTGGGAGAAAAAGTGAAATTCGATTTTCATGCGTCATTTCCAAACTCTGAGATTTTAAGCCATAGTGTGATACGCAGTTCGTTTGAATTTTATTTTTTCTTCTGTCTTTTTTGAAGAACCACAAAGGCAGACCTCGAGGACCACAGGTGGTCCGCGGACCATAGTTTGAGAAACGCTGGACTAGACAATTGATTCACGAGACCTAACCTAAAAATGTATCTTATGCAGCAGAACATGCCATGATGACGAAGTGGAAGTGGGAGGGAGAGAGTCGGTGACGAGAATAGAGCACTCAAGATGGAAGCACCCGACCACCATGTGGGACCCATACATCGGAAGAAGGAACCAGGGAAGACCACGAGTCGACCTGGTTGGCGAGTTGGTATAGCGCTGGCCTTCTATGCCCAAGGTTGCGGGTTCGATCCCGGGCCAGGTCGATGGCATTTAAGTGTGCTTAAATGCGACAGGCTCATGTCAGTAGATTTACTGGCATGTAAAAGAACTCCTGCGGGACAAAATTCCGGCACATCCGGCGACGCTAATATAACCTCTGCAGTTGCCAGCGTCGTTAAATAAAACATAACATTTAACATGACCACGACTCAGATGGGCGGATATATTTGTGAAGACGACGGGCAAACATTGGTCAAGAAAATCAAGGGACAGATCTCAGTGGAAAGATCTAGGACTAATACGAACTAGAAATATTAGCAATGTTACATGTATACTGTTAATACAAGATGCATCCAGAAAGTAAGTTTCCCGATTTTTCCCCTTGAAAGTAGACGTAATTATCCGTGTCAATTGCGCATGCGTAACAGATCTATGACGTATCAATCATATACCAGCCTGACAGGTCCCGCCTGGTGCCAGTAGCGTGGCAGCAGTGGTCCGAAATGGAAGCTCTTATTCCTTCTCCCGCCGCCTGCGAGGTTCGGTCGGTCATAAAGTTCTTTAATGCACAAAGCATTGCGCCAATTGAAATTCATCGGCAGCTCTGTCAGGTCTATGGGCCGAACATCATGAGCAGGGAACGGATTTATATGGACTAAAAATATATGAAATATGTAAATATATATGTAGTTATTTTTACCAAAATATGGAATTAAATATGGATTTTTACCAAAATATGGAATTAAATATGGACTTAAAATTATAAAAAAATGACTATGTACGTTAAATATTGGTACATTTTAATCAAACTAAACAAAAAATATAATGGACGTACCTTATCTTCCAATGTAGTTTCAACAAAACACAATTTTTATTGTCTGTTACCATAACAATAGGTTACAAACATTTCTTTCAAGTGCTGAAAAGTGAATCTTCTTCTATTGTCTCTGAGGATAGATTTATACTGACTAAAAGAGCGTTCGACGTCACAAGAAGTAACTGGTACATAATTCAATTTCACAATGTCTGCTGGGGATAAGTCCAAGTTAATCTTCACTGTTGATTCACCACTCATCACAGCAACAACCTTTTGTAGTTCTTCATATCCAGGGTTTTTTGAAAGTACAGTGTCCACCTTAGCTCTTACTGCATCTGCAACTTTACCTCTACCACGATTCAGTTGTTCCACAGTACTATTTATAATTTCAAAACTTTCAGATAGTGAAAGGTGCCTATTTTGGAGACTTTTGAGCGTTTTTATGATGCATGAAAATGTATGCTGAATGTGAGCTAAGTCATTCTTCACACTTATGTCACAGGTAACTGTTTTCGCAGTATCAATTGAGACTGCATCTTCAGAGTCCAATGCAAGGAGAACATTGTTAATAGAGTCTATATGTTCGGCATAATATTCAACTGCTTCTAGCCATGTACCCCATCTAGTTAAAATTGGCTTTGGTGGCAATGGAATTTCAGGGTACATTTCTTTCAACACGTTAACTCTACTGGGAGCTTTGAGAAATACTTTTTTCACTGATGAAATCAACAAATCTACTTTAGGGAAATTGTCTCTGACCACTTCTGCCACACGATGAAATGCATGCGCCACACAAGTAAAATGAGTCAATTTAGGATATACAACAGATAATGCTTGTCCAGCTTTGACCATATAAGGGGCAGCATCGCTAATAAAGAATAACACATTATCGTACATAATACCCTTTGGCCACAGGATACCCATAGCTTCGTTGAACAGTTTAACTATAGTTTTGTTATTGCACTTTTCTAGAACATCACAATGTAAAAGAATTCGTTCAGAATATTGTTCACTTAACAAACCGATAACTACATTACCAACAAGTCTACCTTCTTTGTCGGGAGTCTCATCAATGGAAACCCAAATTGAACTATCTTTAATTTCATCTCTTATCTTCTGTATTGTCTCATCGTAGATGGATGGAGCATACGTCTTCCTAAGTGTTGACTCATCCGGGATTGTATGTTGAGTATATTTTTCAAGGAATTCCCTGAAGACCTTATTCTTTAGTTTGTAGAGAGGAATATCAGCAGAGATGAGAGAACGGCACAGGTCGATGTTAAACTCAGATCTTACATTCGATGTTGTTGGTTGTGTTAAAAACAATTGTCTCTGCTTGGAATTTAGTTGTTTGTTGGCCTGATGTTTACTAGTTGTAATGTGTTGTTGCACCAGGAACTTTTGTGTAGATGATACTGCACACTGACACAAATTACAAAATAATATTTTATTGTCAGTTGATAAACCATCTTCTTTAAATTCTGAAATGTAACTTGTTAGTTTTGATTTTAAATTGACTGAATGACGTACTTTTGGCATATTTACCGTCTTTATAGTATGATTTACAAAACTGAACCTATGTGTACTCTGACTGGCATTTAACTGTTGAGCTGCACAACTGAAGTCTGTTAAAAATTTTAAATTAAATTAATACAGTTTTGTAACTTACTTTCCCATTGTTGATAGGACTGCTAATTTTCAAATAACTCTGATGTTAAAGGGATTACTGAACATGTGTTTAAATCTCTATTGTTGAAATGTATTTTTAAAAGTTAATGGAATTTTGTTTTGTTTTATTGTTAAACCTAATATAATATGGACTGTTTTATATGAAATATGGAAAATATATGGAAATTAACGAAAATATGTACTAAACTCTAAAATATGGAAAAATATGGAAAATAAAAGTAGGATTTTTCAACCCTACACATTGTGAAACATAAAGATAATGCAAAATATAAATTATATTAGCTTTATAAGTAAATATGTATTTACATATAAATCCTTTCCCTGATCATGAGTAAGCAGATGGTGCGTCGCTGGTGTAGGCAGTTTTCCCAAGGTCGTCAAAGTGTCCATGATGAAGAGCGCAGTGGGCGACCGTCCCTCATCAGTGATGATCGTGTTGAGCTGGTGCAGCAGTGCATCATGGAGAACCGTCGCTTCACGATTACGGAGCTGAGCAGTCATTTTCCGCAGATATCGCGATCCTCTTTGCATGAGATTGTCACTAAGCACCTGCTGTTCAAAAACGTGTGTGCGCGGTGGGTGCCGAAAAACCTGACACCCGAACACAAAATGCAACGTTTAGGAGCACCACTGACATTTCTGCAACGGTATCACGATGAAGGCGACGAGTTCCTCGACAGGATCGTCACGGGCGATGAGACTTGGATTTCGCACTTCACCCCGGAAACCAAGCAGCAGTCAATGCATTGGCGGCATAGTTGATCTCCGGTCAGGACGAAATTCAAACAGACGCTGTCGGTATGGAAAGTGATGTGCACGGTGTTCTGGGACAGGAAGGGCATTCTGCTCATTGACTTCCTTCCAAGAGGTGAAACAGTGAACGCTGACCGTTACTGTGAAACACTGCGAAAATTGCGACGTGCCATTCAAAACAAGAGGCATGGAATGCTTACTGCGGGTGTTGTGCTCCTCCATGACAATGCTCGCCCACATACGGCTCGGCGCACAGCAGCTGTTTTGACGGAATTTGGCTGGTAGTTGTTTGATCATCCACCCCTACAGTCCTGATCTTGCTCCGAGAGATTTTCACGTTTTCTTGCACCTCAAGAAATTCCTGTATTCCGGTGAGCGTTTTGGCAAAGACGAAGAGCTGAAGACGTCTGTCACACGCTGGTTCCATTCACAGGCGGCAGAATTCTACGACAGAGGGAACAAAAGTTGATCCCACGATACGACAAATGTCTCAGATCTGATGGTGACTATGTTGAAAAATAGCTGAAACATTGCTGTACGTGTTGCCAATAAATGTTTTCCTGAAAGTGTGTGTTCTTTTTTTTTTTTAAATAGAGAAACTTACTCTCTGGATGCGCCTCATAGATTACAAATCATGCATTTTGCCCAGACACTCCCCCACTCTTCCTACAGAGCTGCGCGCGAGATCGGATGAGTCTACTTACGAATTATAGGCGAATGGGTTAGCCTTTGCCTTGAACTCGGTAGACACATGCCCGACCTTCCCTTCTACTCCTACCCCCTCCACAGAAACGTTGTTCCCGTACTGCACATTGGGAGTGTCTTGACAAAATGCATGAGCTGTACAATGACGACTAATGCTAGATAGTAGGTATACATTGGTTTTAAAGGTATACAGACCGACTCGTACTCGCAAAAACGTTCGACTCGGCAAAATGTTAAAATACATTGTAAGCACGGGGAAAAAAGGAGTATATTTTCAACGCTGTTCTGTTTGCATATTAATTAGTAGCAATTAAATGGCACTGTGTAAAATGCTGAAACAGAAGTAGCGCTGTGATCATTATCATTAAAAAAAATAAGTTCATCCTTTTTCAACATCTCTTTCTCTACACGGTTCTGCTGTGTAACCATTTTTCAGTGGAAAAACATTGAAATCCCACGTTAACGTGACGCGATTGGAAGTATAGCCTACATAACGCAATTGTACAGGGACATCATTTTATTTTTACTAACATTTTTAATATTAACCTGGCTATACCTTTAGAGAACCAGAAACACCGTTTCCTACCCCCCTTCCACGACTGTAGTTCGATGATGGCGTAAAACACAAACAAATCACTTTACTAGATATAGGGGGGAAGAAAAGTAGTTGATCCATTTACGTAAACTAGGAAATATCGCGATTTCGAGTTCGATACTTTTCATTAGGTTTTTGTTTACTCAAAATGCAGTACTGTATTAAGAATAAGTGTTTTTACTCACGAAATGAGTTATCCATGCGAAAGTTTTCATTATGCAGTGTATATTATACTGTCTACACCACATTAGCGTACAACATAGAGAATGAAGTTAAATTGAAAAATAATCATAATATGGATATTTAAACACATTTTTGAAAATGGTGGCCGTTCATTTCGATACAGGCTTCAGTTCTTTTGTGCATATTATCGCACTATAGACTATTGCATCTAATTCCAATTACCAGTTTCGTCCTTCGTACTATTAACTCATGTTGAAATAATTCTGTACCTACTCTACAAAAGAGTACCTTACGTACTGTAAATTCAGTCTTCACTTTTGTCCGACCCGCACAGATAAAATTACTGAGACATGCTATCTACTGTCCGTGCAAGTGGTTATGGCGCAGGATCGTAGAAATGGGGGAAAATCACGTGACTGTTAATTACTTAACGAGGACGTTTTATTTAAGTTATTTTAAACAGTTGTATAATATTACGTAAACGTCCAATTCGTAACAAAAATTAATGTTTTCAGAAAAGAACTAAGACAGCCCAGCTTTTACAGAGGGGCGAGCAGAAGCAGGTGGGGGAAATCGGGATGCGACGTAGGCAAACGGACAGTAGCTGTGCGAAAATATGATTCAATATTGAAAGCTCTTTCGTCACTGGAAAACGCGAACATATTTCTGGAACGTACTGTACTCACTAACTCAGTGCTGTTTAGTATATGCGGGGTTGATTATGTGTGGAGGACTGTTGGAACTTCATTAGTAGAAGGGGTGAGAGTGAAGTACATTCAAAAACACAGGTACAATAAAAATTGAAGTAAAAATAAAATGATGTCCCTGTACATCTGACTATAAAACTAAAATCTTGCTTAGATCGTTGGTTGATTTTGGTAGACGTGCGGGGAATACAGGTACTGTATGAATTAATAAATGCAAGGATGGATGAATGAAGAGAGGAGTGAGGAGGAAGATTTTTTTTAAATAATAGCGGTTACTTGACTGTTTTCCATTCATCCAATGCAGCCATTTCTGCAGACCAATTTACTAACAGAGTAGTAACACAGGGTGCGCCATAGGAGGCTGGTCTACGCTACACCCGCGATGAGATTATGGAGATTTGGTGAGTTGCCACAGGGGAACCGGAGTTACCGGAGAAAACCCGTATTATCTGGACTACGGCCTTGTCCAACAAAGTTATAAATCGGGGGTAAGCTGGGGGTCGAACCCGGGTGCACATTATTATAAGTCCAATGCTCTAGCCACTAGACCAACGAGGTGATCCAATGTACTCGTACCTACATACATACATTATTATTTATTATTGTCAGGTGAGTTTTCACAGGGTATTTGAAACAAGTTCCGGTCAGAATGTTGCTGCGGCTGCAAAGAAACATTTGCCAATGTGAAACTTTCACTAGCCTCGCGAGAATCATTACGCGGCTTTTTGCTAAAAAATTGTAAAATTGAATTTTGCCGTCACTTAGACATATCAATGAACCCGGAACAATAATGTGAAGTTTATATAAAAATGAACTGTCAAATGTTGTTGTTGTTTTCTAATGCCAGGCGTTTGACAATAAAGTCATTTGACCTCTTGCACTCCAATATTTTTCAAAAATATTATCATGACCAGCCAATGAAGCACAGATTTTGAGGTGTTCCGAATCCATTTCTTGGTTTGAGTTGCACAATGGGCAGTTAGGGGACTGATATATTCCAATTCTATGCAGGTGTTTAGCCAAACAATCATGGCCTGTTGCCAATCTAAATGCAGCTACAGACGATTTTCGTGGTAAATCGGGAATTATGATGCAGAGAGTTCCATTTTTTCCCTTGAGATTGTGTTATCAAATTTTGTTTGTTGAAGTCTAAGTATGTAGATTTAATAAATCTCTTCACAGAGTAATACGTAGATTTAGTAACAGGTCTGTAAGTAGCAGAACTGTCAAATGTACAAAACGTTAAACGAAGGTTTCACAATAAAATCACAACTCAAACTAACGAACAGGTGAATACCTCTTTTGAAATGAGTTTAAATTCGACAATGTACAATATTTAACAACATCTGCACTGCGGAACTGTCAAAACAACTTTTCGGTATGTTTCACAACAAATTAAATTTCATATTGTATCAGCTTCTTTTTATCACAAAGTCGATAATTGACGATATCTATAATAAGGATAGCATTGTTATAATTCGAACGTGCTGCAGCACCAAGCACAGGGATTATATTGAAAGAGGGATAGGAGAACTATGCCTTATGTCGATGTAGATTTTGTTACTCTTAGAGTGAAAAATGAGAGAAGGGGAAACGATTATGGATAAAAGTACTCAAATCAAAATATGTGATTTTTTTTACAAAGTTAGGGGGGGGGGTTAAACCCAGTAACCCCCTCCCTTGCGTACGCCCCTGGGGCGAAGTAACTCGGATAAAAATGACGGTCGCGTTTGCTGCATGAGGAGCGACTGTGCTGCCCTCGTTGGGCTACACCTTGAAGTTGCACAATTAGCGTGTAGGACAGATAGGCAGTCAGGGAGCGTTTAAAGGGCATTGAAAGAACACAGAGAGGCCCGACTACTCAATGAAAATTAAATAGTGGAGATAGTCAAAGAGTGAGGAACACCAGGGGCGCACAATGGATCGTTTCTTGTAGGAATGAACAATACGCCGGAAAGATAGGAAATTAAATAAACTTTATAAGTATTGTGTGAAAGTTTTGGTAGATCAACATTTATATAAATATTTAATATTATTTATTGAATTATAGCACAATCTAAAAGTAAATATATCTTTAATGGCCTCGACATAGCCCAGGATTTCGCGTAGAAGTACGTTTATCTTCTCACTAGATATGAGGGCTAAGTTGTAAATTGAGTTACGTCAATATTCAACTCCTTCACTTCTTCTCCTTCAATTCCCTTATTTTCCTTGTCTTTACTTTTATATCCTTGTGTTCCCTTCGAGCTCCTTGTTTTCTTTATCTCGTTATGTTCCCCTCATTCTCCTTGTTTTCCCCTTTCTCCTTCTGTTCTCGTTCTGGTGTTCCCATCGTTCTCCTTGTGTTTCTCTCGTTCTCCTTTTTTCCCTCTATTCTACTTGTGTTCCCCCTGTTCTCCTTGTGTTCCCCATATTCTCCTTGTGTTCCCCATATTCTCCTTGTGTTCCCCATATTCTCCTTGTGTTCTGCTTGTGTTCCCCCTGTTCTCCTTGTGTTCCCCATATTCTCCTTGTGTTCTGCTTGAGTTCCCCCTGTTCTCCTTGTGTTCCCCATATTCTCCTTGTGTTCTGCTTGTGTTCCCCATATTCTCCTTGTGTTCCCCCTGTTCTCCTTGTGTTCCCCATATTCTCCTTGTGTTCTGCTTGTGTTCCCCCTGTTCTCCTTGTGTTCCCCATATTCTCCTTGTGTTCTGCTTGAGTTCCCCCTGTTCTCCTTGTGTTCCCCATATTCTCCTTGTGTTCTGCTTGTGTTCCCCATATTCTCCTTGTGTTCCCCCTGTTCTCCTTGTGTTCCCCATATTCTCCTTGTGTTCTGCTTGTGTTCCCCATATTCTCCTTGTGTTCCCCCTGTTCTCCTTGTGTTCCCCATATTCTCCTTGTGTTCCCCATATTCTCCTTGTGTTCTGCTTGAGTTCCCCCTGTTCTCCTTGTGTTCCCCATATTCTCCTTGTGTTCTCCTTGTGTTCCCCCTGTTCTCCTTGTGTTCCCCATATTCTCCTTGTGTTCGGCTTGAGTTCCCCCTGTTGTCCTTGTGTTCCCCCTGTTCTCCTTGTGTTCCCCCTGTTCTCCTTGTGTTCCCCATATTCTCCTTGTGTTCTGCTTGAGTTCCCCCTGTTCTCCTTGTGTTCCCCATATTCTCCTTGTGTTCCCCATATTCTCCTTGTGTTCTGCTTGTGTTCCCCCTGTTCTCCTTGTGTTCCCCATATTCTCCTTGTGTTCTGCTTGTGTTCCCCCTGTTCTCCTTGAGTTCCCCATATTCTCCTTGTGTTCTGCTTGAGTTCCCCCTGTTCTTGTGTTCCCCATATTCTCCTTGTGTTCCCCATATTCTCCATGTGTTCTGCTTGTGTTCCCCCTGTTCTCCTTGTGTTCCCCATATTCTCCTTGTGTTCTGCTTGTGTTCCCCATATTCTCCTTGTGTTCCCCATATTCTCCTTGTGTTCTGCTTGTGTTCCCCCTGTTCTCCTTGTATTCTCCTCTGGTCCTCTTCTTCTCCTTGTGTTCCCCCTGTTCTCCTTGTATTCTCCTCTGGTCCTCTTATTCTCCTTGTGTTCCCCCCCTTCTCCTTATTATTATTTTTTTATTTAAATTTAAATATACAGAATAAAGAATATAATTACAAAACAAACAAGAGAAATACAAATAAAATAATACAAGCAATATAAAAAGAAGATACAGTAGTATTAACAAAATCTCAGACCGAATGAGCAGCGCTCGTGCTCGGTCGCAGTTCAGATATAATATTAAAATAAAAAATAATAATAATATAAATAAATAAGTAAAATAAAATAGGAACTAAAATATGATTACAGCGGCAATGGAATTATATAATATAATATTAACACTAGAGAAGAATAATATCGCACGTGAAAAGTAGGACTAATATATATTTCAAAATTATAGAATACAAATACAATATAGGTTGATTAATTCATACACATAGGCTATAAATTTATTTAATCAACTTGAAGATATTAATACGTTCCTAATTTTCTTGTTATATGTTAGTGGGTTACATGTTAGAAGTTAATTTAGTTAAAGCATTGTACAACCGAGGGCCAAAATTAATGCTATGCTTTAGACCAGCAGATGTGAGACATTTAGGTTCTACTAATGTTGAATTAATATTTCGTCTTGTGTCATAATTGTGTGTCTGTAATACAAACTTATTACGATTTTTATGATAAAATTTTAACAGCGTATACTTATAAATTTGTTCAATATTAAATACATTAAATTCAGAATAAATTAATTTAGTTGAATAATCAAAACGTTTCTTCAAACAAATTTTAATTATTCGTTTTTGTAGTAAATTTAACGGACTAAGATTAATTTTTGTACTTCCACCCCAAACATTTATACCAAATAAACATTTCGTAGAACTCTAATGGGTAAGTAGCATCGAAGATTAACGAATTTATAAATTGTTTTACGAAGCCTCTTACAAAGATAAGTAATGTGATGAGGCCATTTTAAATTCTGATGAATAATGGTACCCAGATATTTGACATACGTGGCTTCTTTCAATGGTGGACATTTACAACTTTTGGGATCTAAACAATTTTCAGTGTGTATTATTAGTCTATATTTATCGCTAAATTTTAAATTTTGAACACTGGCAGCTGTTAACGAAAAAGGAACTAAAGTTGATTTAGATATATTTAAAGAAAGGAAGTTGGAATTAAGCCATTTTTTAACAATGTTAGCACCTATATTAGCATTTCCATATGCTTCCTGCCTTGTGTTACCCTGTTCTCCTTGTGCTTCGCCTGTTCTCATTATGTTTTCCTCTCTGTTCGCCTTCTTTTTTTTCCCCTGTTGTCTTTCTGTTTTCCTTTTTTTCCTTGAGTTTCCCTTGTTCTTCTTGTGGTCTCTTTATTATCCTTATGTTCTCGTTGTTGTCCTTGTATTGCGCTTGTTGTTCTCGTATTCTCCTTATTATTCTTGTTGTCTTTTTCTTCTCTTTGCATTTCTCTTGTTCTCCTCGTCTCCGCCTTGCTCTCCTTATCTTCCCCTTCTTCTTCTTGTTTCTTTTTTCGCTTCATCCACACATTTATACGTAAAGACTTTGCACCTGTCGACAGGTTATCATAGCCACATGTAGCTCTCGTAGGGATATACAACTTAGTAAAACTATGCAACTGTCGACAAAGGATTATACCCACACGTAGTTCTACGTAAAGATAATTAAGCTTAATAGAGCAATGCACCTGTAGATATTTTGACGAAAGCGTATCAGTACCCGATCCTGGGAACGTCATGTGAGTTCTGTAATAGATAAAAGTGACTCTTCACTCTATACTTCCTGCCTTTTCTTTTACACACATACACACGGATTCATGTGGTGATCACTATATCTTTCAAACCATATATTCCGTCCATCAATCCATAAAATACGAGTATGTATGTATGTATGTATGTATGTATGTATGTATGTATGTATGTATGTATGTATGTATGTATGTATGTATGTATGTATGTATGTATGTATGTATGTATGTATGTATGTATGTATGTATGTATGTATGTATTATGTATGTATTATGTATGTATTATGTATGTATGTATGTATGAATTTATTAACACTACAATTGAGTATACACCCGGTGGCAGTGATATATAATATACAATAATACCATTACAATTATACAATAATTACAGCAATAAAAGAAAAAAAAAATAAACCTAAATTTATTTCTAACTATAAATAAATAGACGCACTATAAATAACAACTATTCTATAATAACGCCTAACAATAAGCAAAAGTAAACCTAACTTATAAGTACTTCTATTTCACCCCAACTATTACCAGTTTAAGTAATTACATATCACCTTAATTAATTACAAATCAACTTAATTACATATCATCTTAATTAATTACATATCACCTTAATTTATTTACATATCAACTAAATTACATATCATCTTAGTTAATTACATAATAATAATAATAATAACAATAATAATATATATTATTATATTATTATTAATATTATTATATATATATATATTATTATTATTATTATTATTATTATTATACACAAAATTATAAATACAGATCATATAAATTGTAAACAATTTTAATAATGACCCTCCCTAGACAAAATTTTGTGTAGGGGAGACTGTTGTACCTTTAGCATAGTGTACCTTTGAACATTTTTTGTTTTTAATTTTTGCTACTACCTAGAGGACTCAAACTGAAGTAGATTGTAGAGAAAGCCGCTAAGTAGCTCTGGTCGTAGTTTCAGTTTGATTTATTGCAAAGTGTGAGTTCCGTGGACAAAAGAAATTTTTTAGTACAAAAAGTAAACATTTCGTTCATTGATGTACTTTTTCTAACACAAAACCAGATTGTATTTGTTAATATCTTTCAAGTTCGGTGTGTTCCCTATCATCTGGTGAGTAATAACATATTTTAATTTACATGATTTATTTGACTCTCTAGTTTTGGGAGCCATATTTGTTTAAACGTGCACCCTCTTGTACCTTTGAACACAAAACATCTTGTACCATGGAACATGTTCCAAATTACACGATACTATCGGTTTTTGTTTTTCGTTTATTTTAAGGTCATGTCACGAAGTAAGTCTGGAATATTAAAGAGGTCCTCAATTGATTCGAATGTCTTCAAGAAAGCTGTTGATGCAGTTATTGCTTCTCCAGGAAATACAATCTCAATCAGAGAAGTCTGCTCTGGTTTATGATTGAAAAAACATTTTAAATATAACTGACAGTTTTTAAACCTATATTCCCTCCTATATTCCATGTGTTCCAACTTACAAGAGGGTATGTTCCAAGGTACATAATCCTGTTGTACCTTTGAACACATTACATATCTCTTCATTTTATTTTTTCCATCCTTAATAGATCTGTAAAGCAGGAAAATATATACAGGAAGTTGTAAAGGAATCTTCAATAATTATTTCAAGCATTTTTTCAACAGTAATCTCACTAGACGTTTTGATTTATCTAGAGAAAATCAAAACTCGAGTGGGATTTAATTGACTATTACACGATCAGAAGAAAGTATTTAAAGATTAGAAGTAACGAAGTACTCCAATAATATAAAATATTAATTGACTTACGAAAATACAACTGTCTTCAAATGTATTATTGTACCATCTCAATATTACAAATATTACGCTAGATGCATGCTAGATGGCAGTAGTAAGCAATGCCTTCTCGTCGAGAAGTTCTCGATCTATTATACACGATGGCAATGTTACTAGTCAAGAAGGCTTTGTTGATTCAGTTTCATTTTTATTAAAATGCAACATTCCACTTCAATTATCCGAATCCCAGTAATCAACGTCACTTGACAGATGATTTTCAATAAATCTTAATATTAAACAATCTCTGATACGTGACTATCCATTATACCATATAGCAGAAGCTATAACATAACCTAACTAATATACACAAGTGTTAGAAAAGTTTAAATTAACGACGATGACATAAAAAATAAACGTGAATAATTTTAAAAGGAATAATTATTGCATGTACAATTTTCAAATTTGAATGTGGTTGGTGGTTCAATTGATGTTATATTGGACGTGTGCGTAATAGAAATGGAACTCGTTGATTTAGGCCTACATGGTGTATTCAACTTATTCAGGATTTCCGAATGGCTCTTCATTTATTTGTAAATCGGATTTCAGAAGATGCATAGGTATGATCAGTGATTTTTATTAATTCTTGTTCTTGAATGCCAATGAGAGTCATATTTGAAACTGCTGTGCATCAACTGGAGTGGTTTGTAATTATATATATATATATATATATATATATTTTTTTGACGTCCAGACCAGCGCAGTTTCAAATGTTGACAAACGAAGAAACAAATGCTAGGGACGCGATAAAATTAAACAAATGCTAGGGACGCGATAAAATTGTGCGATAAGCAGCCATGATTGGTTGAAATATGTTATTTCGTACCGTTTTATTGGTCAAAAGTAGTATGACGTAGTAAGAGTGTAATAGTCATTTAAAAATTTTCATTTCCCAAAATTAAAAAAAAAAAAATAAAATGTGAAAAGTGTTTAAAGGTACAACAGTCTCCCCTACGCCACTACTTCGCCCCCTGTGAAATGTTGCGAGACTACCGACACTAAATATGTGTAAAAACAGGAATATTATATCCACAGTAGTTCTATGACACAGGCAGGTGCATAGGGAGCAGATATGTGAAGGCTGGATCAAACTACCTGTTGCATTGAAGTGAAAGCGTCCGAACCATGAACATCAAGTGAAACTACTTAAATTCCTGTTGCTCTACGAGTCCATCATCGTATACACACAATGCTACTATCTGCCTACCTCATCTCTTTTCTTCTTTCTTATCTCTTTTCTTGGCGGTTTTATTGCTCTTTTGTGTGTGTATTGTTTTTAGATTTTTCTTTTCTATATACAGTAAAACCTCTACTATCCGTGGTAATGAAGGGGGTGAACTGAACGGTTAACCGAAAAAATCGGATAATTCGTACCATGAATGATTTCTTCAATTACGTGTATAATACAATTTGGTACGTAATTTACAGTTCCTGCCTTGCTGCAACCACTGATGTCTTCACACTACTGTAGACACTGCATTGTGCAATATTATACTTGTAATAAGTATAACAAACACAATGAAATACAGTAATGTGTAGCACTATTTCTTTGCTTTCTATTAAATCGCGCACAGTTGTAACGCCAATCTGGTATTCTCATGCGACATGTACCACAGTTTATCTTTCCCAAAGCTCCTCAATTATTTGCATATTTTTTTTCGATATTTAGCACAAGTTTTCTTTTGACATTCGTGGAAGATATTTTGCATACAAGTAATACAGTACGGCCAATCGAACAGGAGGACAATACTGAATGGTGCATGGATTTGCTGTTGTGTGGAAGTTCTTGGGGGTATTTATCTGAAAACAGATTTGACTATTTTACAAGTTGGGAAAACACCCCCTTCCACAAGTAACTGTTTATGTTGCCGACAGCGGCAGAAACATTCCTACTACATACTGTGTATTGTTAGTGGTAAAAGATTGTGATAACCTTCTCTAGAAAAAAAACGTACAGTACTAACGTAATGTACAGAACTTCGTAATCTTTTTTGCAGCAAAAAAAAAAAAAACGCGTGACAAAGACAGTCGGATAATCTGCCAATCGGTTAATAGGGTGACGAATAATCGGGGTTCTACTGTAGGTTGTATCTTTCTTTGCTTCTGCTTTTATAGCTGATATTTTTATTCATTCTTTGCCCCTATTTTTCCCTTTCAATATTCATTTCCTTTTCATTCTAGTGCTATATTTCCCCTTCAGTTTTGTTTCTTTATTCAGTATCATTTTATTATCTCTTTGTACCGTTTGAATTTCTGATCTTCATTTCATTCGTTATCCTTTCAGACTTATTTCCACTTATTCTTGGTTTCTATCCACCTCCCCATCCATAAATATGTCTACCCAACCAACCAACCAACCATCCATCCATATCTCTACCCAAACAACCTTCCATAAATTCACCCATCCATCCATATCTCTGCCGAACTAACCACCCATTCATACATTCATTCATCCATCCATCCATCCATACCTACCTCTACCCCATCAACCATCCATTCATTCATTCATAATATCTCTACCCAACCATCTATTCATCCATCTGTCCATCCATCCATCCATTCATTCATCTATCCATCCATCAATTTATCCATCCATACCTCTATCCAATCATCAATCCATCCATATCTCCAACCAACCAAACATCCACCCATCTATCCATTCATAATATCTCTACCCAACCAACTATCCAGTCAACCATACATCTATATCTCTACCCAATCAACCAACCATCCATTCATATCTCTACCCAACCAACCATCCATAAATCCATCCATCTATCTATATCTCTACCGAACCAACCATCCATTCATCCGTCCATACATCCGTCTATCCACACCTACCTCTACCCAATCAACCATCCATTCATCCATCCATAACACTCTTATCTCTACCCAGCCAGCCAACCATCCATTCATCTATCCATAATATCTCTACCCAACCATCCATCTGTCCATCCAACCATACCTATATCCAATCATCCATCCATCCAGCCATCCATATCTCTACCCAACCAACCATCCAACCACCCATCCATCCATCCATAATATCTCTACCCAACCATCCATCTGTCCATCCAACCATTTATATCTCTATGCAACCAACCATTCATTCATCTAGATCTCTACTCAACCAAACAACCACCCATCCATCCATTCTCCATATCTGTACCGAACCAACCATCCATCTATCTATATCTCTACCCAAATAACCTCCATTCATCCATATCACCAACCAACCAACCAACCATCTGTCCATCTATCTCCATATGCACCCGTCCATCTACCTATTTTTGTATCTATCCAATAGTATATATTCATGCATAAAATATATGCCTATCTACGTATCTACTTAACTAGCTTTCTATTTGTTCAAATATCTATTCAGTCTATTTTTTTTATGTATGTATACATTATTATCTGTGCATTTCGAACTGACGGCTCAAGGTCACGTACAAAAGTACATACTAGCACGAGTCACTGAACTGAAAACTGTGAACTGAAGCACTGGTAATTCCAGCTGTCCCAGCTGACTTTAGTTGAGGAGAATTGTCAGGATTGGGGTAAGCACGCGTAGAAACTGCAAACCATTGCTTGACCTTGAGTCGCCGTTCGAAATCCACAGATAAGTTTATCTATTTATGTATATCTATCTGCTAATTAATGGAAGTGGGCGGGCCACGTCTTGAGGATGGACCACAACAGATGGGCGTACAGAACAATAGCCTGGGACCCAAGAACCGGACAGAGGAGCGTAGGCCGACAGAAAAAAAAGATGGGCGGACGATCTGAAACTTCATTTTCGATCCAACTGGACGATAACAGCCAAGGACCGCAGAGAGTGGAGACTATTGATAGATGCAGCATCAAAAGAATGAGGATCTTTCCCGAACTGGCTACGCGGGAATTCCAAAATAGCCACCTTGCCAGCCAAGAGGCCCTTGCCCTACAGGGATTCTACGGGCTAATTCTAATTCTAATCTAGTAATTTGCCAGCATGTCCACCCACCCGTGTGTTTGTCTACTGTATTTTCCTTTGTTCGTTTATTATTTCGTGTATTTGATATTTACTGTTAATTTAATCGTTTTTTGTCTTAGTTCATTCCTGTTTCATAACTTCAACTTAATTTTTTTATTCCTCCACTCACTTCCTCTTTCCTTTTCTCGTTTTCATTTCTTAACTCTGTATCTTCCTCATTCTATTTCTCTTGTTGTTCCATCTTTCTCCCTCAGTCTTTCGTATTTTTCAATCATCTATCCTTCTTTATTTGCTTCTGCTGAGTCTGCGTGTCTTGAAACGTCTTAGTAATGTGGATACTTGGATCAAAGTGATCGAGACCCGAAGGAAGTCCGTGGGTTCAAGTAATCGGATTCCGAGGTATTGCAAGTACGGCGGGATTACCTGGAAGCAGCAATATTGATTCAGCTATGCTAACATATCCTGCAAAACTCGGCTAACATGGCCAGTGTGTCGCCTTCCTCTAATCAACACGCCAGCCTCTCAGTTGGCTGTCAGGCTGTTAACTTGTATCTGTGAGCAATTAGATCGTTCTGGGACCCGTTTCACAATCCTTACAAATTACAAATTAACAATTTACAAATAACAAGTCAAAGATTACAAATGCTTGTAAGTTGTGTTTCACAATACTATTTTATTAGTTTGTAAAGTCTGACAAACTTTACAAAATCAGCTAAATAAATTTACAAATACGCATTATTGGTTACACACGATCGCCAACGACACTTTACAAAAATCGCTAAGGAGCAGAGCTGAAGTCGCTGTATTTTTACTACTATCGATACATATGTTTATATTTTGTACTAAAATAGATTATTCTAACCTTGCTGATTCATATTTCACCAACAGAAAATATAAAGTATTGTTAAAAAAAATTAAAAGTATTTAGATTTTTATATATTGGCGACAATGAAGTTTCATGTGATGTGATTGGTCGAGCATACCAATACGTCTATTACTTAAATGACCAAAGTTAGCATAAAATTCAGTCAAATAAGTAAATAACAGATTTGGTCCACGTACAAATATACAATTGATAAAATAATTACGATGTCTAACCACAAAATCAGGTTAATTTTTTGTGTTGATCCATCAGTATTTATTAATGTTGCATCCATAACCTCACAAACATTAGTGATCTCAGCAGCAGCATAAAAATTCTGTGCTATAGTAAATAACATTTTGGTGATCAAAAACCTGCCCCGAATTTAACTTTTTTAACAACATCAACTACCCTGTGGGTACATTTGCTCACTGATATCTTAGAAATTCCGTGCTCATCTGCTAACCCACGGAACTGGCAGCTAGTATGCATCCAATGCAAAACAATACAGTTCTCGCTTTGAGGTTAGGGCACCACTTTTCCCTTTTGGATGTTGGATTATGATGTCCCATATCTTGTAGGAGAGATTCCAGCGAAACGGGACTCGAAACGACTTCAGAATACCGCGTAAGTAGTGTCGCTATTGCATTTTTGAATTATTTATTTTTGGTGCAGAGAACTTCTTTATTAAGTGCGAGTATGTATTAAATACAGTCTTCGTATATAAATACTTACGCGGTATTCTTAAGTATAGCGCGGGACTCATTCGAAACCTTTCATTAAATTTATACAATGATACGAACGTATTATTAATTCTTGTCCGGAGAATTTTACGTATACGTCTTCGTTTGATTAGGCCTAAATTCAATATCTTCGCGTAAGTCATTAGAACTCCTTAATAACATCAAAACTGCTTTAGTTTAATTCTTAATATTATCCAGTTACTCAAAAATTAATTTAATAAGTATTTCTTTATTGTTTTTATTCATAATTTGTTGCAATATCAAACTTTATACATCTCAGAAGTATTGTAGAAAATGTGCTAATTTTACAAGTAAAATTTACACGTTTGTAAAATTACCCTTCATTGTGAAACAGAATACTTGTAAAGTGAGCAAAATTTAATTTGTAAAGATTTGATTTCCTTTGTAAAGTTCAACATTACAAACAAAGATTGTGAAACAGAAGTTTACAATTTATAAGCAAAGTTTACAATTTACAAAAATTGTAACCATTGTGAAACAGGCCCCTGGTCGTCGAGATGAAAGAATCATGCTGTAGAAATGCACGTCATATCAAAGTAAGAGAGCATACATTATGCATGGGCCTCAGGACAGACTTCTTCATGTAAAAGTCCGTAGAGAATCTTTACTTGTGTCTGCAATGAATACACTTTGTGCATTGTATGTTTATTTATTTGTATTCTCTATCTCTTTATATGCTTCCGCTGTTGTCTTCCTCTCCATTACTCATTCATTACTTTCTGCCTTTCCTTTTCAACCGATTAATTTTGCTTCCTATCTTCCATTATTTACCTCTCCTTATCTTCTTTCTTATGTCTTATTTTCCTTCATTATTCCTGCATTTCTTGCTCTCTTCTATCCCTTTCTCTTTATCTTCTATTCTTCCTCTCTATCTTTTTTACTTGTCTATTACTTTCCTTTCAACTTTTCTCTTACCCACTTTTCCGATCCATAGACGTATTCATTTCTTTCTCTCTTTCCGTTTGCCTTCAATTTGATCTTTTCCATTTGCCATTCACACTTGTAATTATGTACTTCTTAAATATTAACTATGGTATTCTGTTAGTTGTTTGTAATACTTTTCAACCTGCATTTATGTATTATTATTATTATTATTATTATTATTATTATTATTATAGTTGTATTTCTGTTGGTGCGGAAGAGAAAGCCTGATGGCCTTAACTACACCAGAACAAACAAAACAAAACTTAATAAATAAATAAATAAATAAATAAATAAATAAATAAATAAATAAATAAATAAATAAATAAATAAATAAATAAATAAATAAATAAATAAATAAATAAATAAATAAATACCTACTTCATTACAAATGGCTTTTAAGGAACCCGCAGGTTCATTGCCACTCTAGAGCCTGAAAAGCGCGTCTCTAACCCAACATTAGAGCGTCAAAAACGCGCCGATAAGCAAACTCTACAGCTTCAAAAACGCGCCGATTACACAAGTCTACAGCGTCAAAATCGCGACGCAAAGCCAATCCTAAAGCGTCACGAACGCGCTGCTAACCCAAGCCTAAGTGTCAAAAACGAGCTTCAAAACAAAACCTGGAGCGTCAAGAACGCGCCGCTAAGCCAACCCTCGAGCGTCAAAAACGCGCCACTTACACAATACTAGAGTGTCAAAAACGAGCCTCTTACACATCTCTAGAGCGTCAAAAGCGCGCCACTAACCCAACACTAGAGCATCAAAAAAGCGCCGCTAAGCCAAACCTAGAGCGTCAAAAACGCCCCGAATACATAACCCCGGAACGACAAAAACGTACCACTAAGGTTAGTCTAGAGCGTTAACAATGCGCCAAGTGTCAAACGCACAGCTAAACCTATCCTAGAGAGTCAAAAACGCGCCTCTAATAGAAGACTAGAGCGTCA
This sequence comes from Periplaneta americana, assembly GCF_040183065.1. Taxonomy (NCBI): domain Eukaryota; kingdom Metazoa; phylum Arthropoda; class Insecta; order Blattodea; family Blattidae; genus Periplaneta; species Periplaneta americana. The sequence goes on from NC_091121.1 coordinate 188,905,639, forward strand.
AAAACGCACCTCCAATAGAAGACCAGAGCGTCAAAAACGCTTCGCTCAGCCAACCCTTGAGCGTCATAAACGTTCCACTTTCAAAACTTTACGGCGTCAAGTCGCGCCGCTAATAGAAGCCTGGAGAGTCAAAAACTCTCCACTAACTTAACACTATAGCGTCAAAATCGTTCCATTGAAGCAATCCTAGAGCGTCAAATCCGCGCCACTAAGCCAACGCGTAAAAAACGCTACGCTTTTACAACTCTGGAGCGTCAAGTCGCACCGCTGATACAAGACTGGAGAGTCAAAAACTCTCCGCTAACTTAACACTATAGCGTCAAAATCGTGTCATTAAACCAAAACTCTCCGCTAACTTAACACTATAGCGTCAAAATCGTGTCATTAAACCAATCCCAAAGCGTCAAAACCGTGCCGCTAAGCCAAACCTTGAGCGTCAAAAACGCTACTCTCTCACAACCCTAGAGCGTCAAGTCGCGCAGATAATAGAAGCCTGGGGAGTGAAAAACTCCCCGCTAACTTAACGATATAGCGTCAAAATCGTGCCATTAAACCAAGTCTAGAGCGTCAAAATCGCGCCGCTAAGCCAACCCTTGAGCGTCAAAAACGCTACGCTCTCACAACTCTAGAGCGTCAAGTTGCGCCGATAATAGAAGACTGGAGAGTCAAAACCGCTCCGCTAACTTAAGGTTATAGCGTCAAAATCGTGCCATTAAACCAAGCTTAGAGCGTCAAAACAGCGCCACTAAGCCAACCATTGAGCGTCAAAAACGCTACGCTCTCACAAATCTAGAGCGTCAAGTCACGCCGCTAATAGAAGCCTGGAGAGTCAAAACCGCTCAGCTAACTTAACACTATAGCGTCAAAATCGTTTCATTAAATCAATCCTAGAGCGTCAAAACCGCTCCGATAAGCCAACCCTTGAGCGTCAAAAACACTCCGCTTTCACAACTTTACAGCGTCAAGTCGTGCCGCTAATAAAAGCCTGGAGAGTAAAGAACGCACTGCTAACTTAACACTATAGCGTCAAAATCGTGCCATTAAACCAAGTCTAGAGTGTCTAAACCGCGCCGCTAAGCCAAACCTTGAGCGTCAAAAACGCTACTCTCTCACAACCCTAGAGCGTCAAGTCGCGCAGATAATAGAAGCCTGAGGAGTGAAAAACTCCCCGCTAACTTAACGATATAGCGTCAAAATCGTGCCATTAAACCAAGTCTAGAGCGTCAAAATCGCGCCGCTAAGCCAACCCTTGAGCGTCAAAAACGCTACGCTCTCACAACTCTAGAGCGTCAAGTCGCGCCGATAATAGAAGACTGGAGAGTCAAAACCGCTCCGCTAACTTAAGGTTATAGCGTCAAAATCGTGCCATTAAACCAAGCTTAGAGCGTCAAAACAGCGCAACTAAGCCAACCATTGAGCGTCAAAAACGCTACGCTCTCACAAATCTAGAGCGTCAAGTCGCGCCGCTAATAGATGCCTGGAGAGTCAAAAACGCTCCGCTAACTTAACACTATAGCGTCAAAATCGTTTCATTAAATCAATCCTAGAGCGTCAAAACCGCTCCGCTAAGCCAACCCTTGAGCGTCAAAAACACTCCGCTTTCACAACTTTACAGCGTCAAGGCGTGCCGCTAATAAAAGCCTGGAGAGTAATAAACGCACTGCTAACTTAACACTATAGCGTCAAAATCGTGCCATTAAACCAAGTCTAGAGTGTCTAAACCGCGCCGCTAAGCCAAACCTTCAGCGTCAAAAACGCTACTCTCTCACAACCCTAGAGCGTCAAGTCGCGCAGATAATAGAAGCCTGGGGAGTGAAAAACTCCCCGCTAACTTAACGATATAGCGTCAAAATCGTGCCATTAAACCAAGTCTAGAGCGTCAAAATCGCGCCGCTAAGCCAACCCTTGAGCGTCAAAAACGCCACTCTTCACAACTCATAAGCTTCAAGTCGCGCCGCTAGTAGAAGCCTGGAGAGTCAGAAACTCACCGCTAACTTAACACTATAGCGTCAAAATCGTGCCATTAAACCAAGCCTAGAGCGTCAAAACCGCGCCGCTAAGCCAACCCTTGAGCGTCAAAAACGCTCCGCTTTTACAACTTTACTGCGTCAAGTCGCGCCGCTAATAGAAGCCTGGGGAGTCAAGAACGCACTGCTAACTTAACACTTTATCGCCAAAATCGTGCCATTAAACCAAGTCTAGAGTGTCAAAACCGCGCCGCTAAGCCAACCCTTGAGCGTCAAAAACGCTCCCCGTCAAGTCGCGCTGCTAATAAAAGCCTGGAGAGTCAAGAACGCACTGCTAACTTAACACTATAGCGTCAAAATCGTGCCATTAAGCCAAGTCTAGAGCGTCAAAACCGCGCCGCTAAGCAAACCATTGAGAGTCAAAACGCTATTCTTTCACAACTCTAGAGTGTCAAGTCGCGCCGCTAGTAGAAGCCTAGAGAGTCAGAAACTCTCCGCTAACAACACTATAGCGTCAAAATCGTGCCATTAAACCAAGCCTAGAGCGTAAAAACCGCGCCGCTAAGCCAATCCTTGAGCGTCAAAAACGCTACGCTCTTACAACTCTAGAGCGTCAAGTCGCGCCGCTAATAGAAGCCTGGAGAGTCAAAACCGCTCCGCTTACTTAAGATTATAGCATCAAAATCGTGCCATTAAACCAAGTCAAGAGCGTCAAATACGTGCCGCTAAGCCAATCCTTGAGCGTCAAAAACGCTACGCTTTCACAACTCTAGAGCGTCAAGTCGCGCCGATAATAGAATCTTGGAGCGTCAAAAACGTTCCGATAACTTAACACTATAGCTTCAAAATCGTCCCATTAAACCAAGTCTAGAGCGTCAAAACCGCGCCGCTAAGCCAACCCTTGAGCGTCAAAAACGCTACGCTTTTCACAAATCTGGAGCGTCAAGTAGCGCAGCTAATGGAAGCCTGGAAATTCATAAACTCTCCAATAACTTAACACTATATCATCAAAATCGTGCCATTAAACCAATACTAGAGCGTCAAAACCGCGCCTCTAGGGCAACTCTGGAGCGTCTAAAACGCGCCTCTAAACCAATCCTAGGAGCGTAAAGAACGCGCCGCTTACACAACTCTAGAACATCAAAAACACGATCGCTAAGCCAACACAAGAGCGCCAACAAACAAATTAATTAATTAGTAATATTATACCGCACCGTAGGAACTTTGTGATGACGTCATTCCTTGTTGTAGTCGTACTTCGGAATAAGCGCTGGTTTGGTTCTTCATAAGAAAAAAAAAATTCTCATGAAGTCTCGATCAGTGTGACGGATATGTACTTAATAAACTTGGAGAGCTACAGTGAGTAGCCAAATCCTGTTTCACAAGCAAGCTATGACAGTTGGGGGAAGGAGGACCATAATACTTAGGCCTACTACACGTTGCCTCTGTATTGGCTGAATGATCGTTCACCTCTGCTAAGGCATGTGGACCTGAGAGCAGTATTTATGTGATTGTCCTTCGTTCTGCAGGGGCTGTCGTAACACGGATTTCAAGCTATTATTTAGTCTATTTTTATTACAGTGCACGCCACTTATTGCAATGACAGATAATGTTATCAATAGAGTTCGAAGATGAAACACATTTACTCTGAAGTTAAGTACACACAGAATAATACAGTGTATATAAAGCATACTTACTTACTGGCTTTTAAGGAACGCGCAGGTTCATTGCCGCTCTCACATAAGCCCGACATCGGTCCCTATCCTGTACAAGATTAATCCAGTCTCTGTTATCATATCCCACCTCCCTCAAATCCAGTTTAATATTATCCTCCCATCTACGTCTCGGCCTCCCCAAAGGTATTTTTTCCTCCGGCCTCCCAACTAACACTCTATATGCATTTCTGGATTTGCCCATACGTGCTACATGTCCTGCCCATCTCAAACGTCTGGATTTAATGTTCCTAATTATGTCAGATGAAGAATACAATGCGTGCAGTTCTGTGTTGTGTAATTTTCTCCATTCTCCTGTAACTTCATCCCTCTTAGCTCAAAATATTTTCCTAAGAACCTTATTCTCAAACACTTGTAATCTCTGTTTCTCTCTCAAAGTGAGTGACTAAGTTTCACAACCATACAGAATAACCAGTTATATAACTGTTATATAAATGATAACTTTCAGATTTTTTGATAGCAGACTAGATAACAAAAACTTCTCAACCGAATAATAACACGCATTTCCCTTATTTATTCTGCGTTTAATTCCCTCTCGAGTGGCATTTATATTTGTTACTGTTGCTCCAAGATAATTGAATTTTTCCACCTCTTCGAAGCATAAATCTCCAATTTTTATGTTTCAATTTCGTAAAACATTCTGGTCACGAGACATAGCAATATACTTTGTCTTTTCGAGATTTCCTTCAAACCTATCGCTTTACTTGCTTCAAGTAAAATTTCCGTGTTTTTCCTAATCCCATTCCTCTAACACCCTAGATAACTTGATATTAGCTATAGACCTAATACATTCCTCTTTTTCAAATTGTGTGCTAACAGCTGTAAAACCAAACATATCAACAGTATACCTTCAGCTTTTCATTAGTGGTAGTCATATTAGTGCAGTGAAAATTTTTGGCTGTGGAAAATAAACATATAGACTTAAACATTAAATTAATATTTGAGGAGAAAAATTCGCTCCGGCGCCGGGGATCGAACCCAGGTCCTTGGTTCTACGTACCAAGCGCTCTGACCACTGAGCTACGCCGAATTCAATCCACAGCACTGGAGCGAATTTTTCTCCTCAAATATTAATTGTCAATATTACAGATATTATTCTGTAGGGCATATTAATAAAATCTTTAATATTCTCATAGCTAGCAGTGCATATTCTGTACAGATTACTGTTCACTTAACTGCGGAATCCCGGCCAAATAAGTCACTCAGCTGAGTGCGCCCCTTGCATAATGGCAGTTGACTTAGACATAAAACGTCAACATGCCTAACTTGGAGTCAGGCCAAAAGAGAAACACTGAAGGAGAGGAGTTCGATCTGGTGCTGTGGATTGAATTCGGCGTAGCTCAGTGGTTAGAGCGCTTGGTACGTAGAACCAACGACCCGGGTTCGATCCCCGGCGCCGGAGCGAATTTTTCTCCTCAAATATTAATTTTCAATATTACAGATATTATTCTGTAGAACAAATTAATAAAATCTATAATATTAAACATTGAAGATAAACTTTCAAGTCCACACCTGTGGAGTAACGGTTAGCGCGTATGGCCGCGAAACCAGGTGGTCCGGGTTGGATTTCCGGTTGGGGCAAGTTATCTGGTTGAGGTTTTTTTCCGGCGTTTTCCCTCAACTCAAATTTGAGCAAATGCTGGGTAACTTTAGGTGCTGGACCCCGGACTCATTTCACCGGCATTATCACCTTCATCTCATTCAGAAGCTAAATAACCTCATATGTTGATAAAGCGTCGTAAAATAATCTACTAAAATAAAAAATAAACTTTCAATTATTGAACGCCATGACAAAAACCGGAAATGAGTCAATGCAATGCAACAGTACAGTTACAAATTTCGCAGCCCGTTTTGTGTTAGTTGTTAAAAAACGAGACATTATTCTAAGAGCGGGAAAGGAAAATGAAAACTTACGGTCTTACTAATAAAAACTCTATATACAGACGTTTAACTCTCTTATACTTATACAATGAGTAGCTCGTTTATAAGTCGTGTGTAAATTTCTTACTAATAATCACTACATACGTCGTGTATAACTCTTACACAGCTACGTCATAGTTTCGTCATTACTTCGTTACGAAAGGTGAAAGAATATCTGAGATTCTGTATTGCATCCGGTAGAGCGCTCTAGTGTGGCGTGTTAAGTATCGATAGTACAACTGGCTCTAATCGATTACCATACTATATTTTGGTCAAAGAGTACAAGCTACAGCAATATTATTCTAATCATTCTGTGCTCTTTGGTGTGTTCTTCTGTGGTTACAAGGCATCCATCATAACAAAATGACAGTCGATACGAACAGCTGTTAGAGGGGCGGCCATTTTTTCTCTATATATAACGTTTAAACAAGGGGTTTCGTGTATATAACTATTGCAAAGCAATTCCCATTGTATAGTTACAGACTGTTTATACATCCATCGCTTACGCATGGTTTATTAGTAACGTTTTCTGTCTCAACGCTGCATAAGTCGAGTATAAAAACTATGCATGGTTTATAAGTAAGACCGTTAAATATAAGCGGCATCGCGGTGGGTAGGACGTCTTGCATGTCCCATTTTTCTTGTGCCTTGTGCGTACTATATACAGCCTTACACGATCCAACAGCCCATCAGAGATTTACCACGTGTCCGAATAATGGATAATTAAAATTTATGAGACGTTTCCCTCTGAACTGCGTTTAATGATTCGTCAGAGGAAGAAAGAGGCGTCGACAAGTGAATTCTCGATGCAAATGAACTACCTCTGTATGCAGGGGAGGTGAGACTCGTGCAATAAAAAGGGACGCCGGATAACAGTAGGCCTACAGCTACGCAACGTCGTTCTCCCGAAAATGACTCAGTACTACAAGAAAGAGCATTCAATGCAAATGAAATACAGCATGAACCGGAAATAATATCATTGATTTCAAGAAGTTATTCTTTGAGATATTTCAAACAAAATAGTTTATCACAATTTTGCTGTTTTTTGCTTCCCTTTCGAGATAAAAATTATTTTATATGAAACATTCCATAGCGTGTTTTAGAAAAGCCATTGGTTTAATTTCCAATACGCTCAGTCAATTTAAGAGAGCAGTGTATTATGATGATAAATGACTGAAATAATTTTAGTTTTTTTCTCTAAATGTGCTGAAGTTTCTTCCGAACAAATTTAACATTGAAAAATTCCTTTGCAGATTGAAAAGTTACACTTATTGGAATGAAATTTCTGCACATTGAAGGACAAAACTAAAATATTTCAAATAATTTACTATCAAAATACACTGCTCTCTTAAACTAACTGACAAGCAAACGTTCTGATGGGGGCAGATAAAACAGTTAAATTTTTTTCTTCCACCGTGTTAATAATGTCAAAAGAAGTGTTTATATAAAGTTTGGCCACTCGACCGCAATTACGAGGGCCGTAAAAAAATAAGTTCGCCAGGGGCCGTTAACAGAAGAAAACACTATTTCATTGGAAAAATTTATTGGAACAGACACAGCAATTATTGAGCTATTTTTCAACATATTTTCCACCGGAATTGAGACATTTCTCATAACATGGGATCGACAGAGAGAGGTGCAGACGCAGTTAAACACTGGTTCCGATCCCAGGCGGTTGACTTCTAAGACACAAAAATTGATCCCATGGTATGACAAATGTCTCAATTCCAGTGGGGGATATGTTGACAAATAGCGGAACAACTGCTGTATCTGTTTCAATAAACATTTCCATTCAATTGTGTTTTTTTCTCGACTTTCTCGACGGGAAAATCACTTTCTGAACGGCCTCGTAATTGCGGTCGACTGGCCAAAATTTGTAAAAGCACTTCTTTTGATATTATTAACATGGTGGAAGAAAAAAATATTAACTTTTTTATCTGCCCCCATCAGAACGTTTGCTTGTGAGCATATTGGAAATTTAATCAACGCCTTTCCCAAAACTCGCTATGAAATATTTCATATAAAACTATTTTTATCTCGAACAGGAAACAAAAACGAACAAAATTTGTAGTAAACTTTTTATGTGAAATATCTCGAGGAATAACCCCCTGAAATTAATGGCATCACTTAGGCTGCTATTACACAATTAAAGTTCTTTGACAAAGATCTTTTATAAAATATATATTATAAAATATAATTATGAGTGTAATGGGTTTGTTTTATAAAAGTTTATGTGATAAAATATCTTTTATAAAATGTAAGTCCATCTTGTTATCTTTGATAAAAGATTTCTATACCTTGAAACAAATATGGCGGAACGCAAATATAACTGGACTGTTGCTATCACAAAAATTCTGATATAGGAGTGTGAAGGAAATTAAATGTTGTAAATAAATAATTTGTGTAATATAATATTACTATTAGTAAATAATAATATTTTATAATAATTTTTAGATACTAGGAAACTTTTCTCTGTAACAGAATTTTTCTCATTGATTTCATTTTTAAAATAAGTCTGTCTGTTTGCAAGAAAGAAAATAAAAAGGTGTTATTAAATTTTAATTGCTTATTTTACAAATGTAGGGACTAATATCAAAATTCTGTTAAAGGCAGTTTGTAGAACATGCTTTTACAAGTAAATTGTAACAAACTGTTTGAATTTATCTTTAGAAATGGCTTAGACATATCGATTTTAGTAAAATCCTGTATTGCGTACACGTTTTTTTTTCAAATCTGCCCCTCAAATTTTTTTTTCAAAATATTTATATTTGGTTGAGTTGCTATAGACATGAGCTCTCTTACAAAAAATTACTATTTTTCACCAAATAGGAAAATATTTTATTTATATATTTATTTATTTATTTATTTATTTATTTATTTATTTATTTTTATTGCTAGTAAGTTTGAAATGAATACAAGTTAATAAATACAATGAAAGATAAACTATCCCACTCCTGAATCGTGCTCAGGAGGGGATTCCAATACAGACAAAAATACAATTCAAATTGAGAGTGAATACAGATTAAATAGTGTCTAATATGTTTAAAGCCAAACTATAAATCCAATACAATTTTTTTATTTTTTTATTAATTTGGAGAGGATTCGTGGTTGAAATATTATTGGAATAAAATTTGTTTAATAATTAATCTGGGACCTTGACTCATGCTATGATAAAAAGCTGCATTGGTTTTGCATTTTGGTTTAGACAAACGCAGAGAATTCATATTTTTAGTCTATATTTATGTATATACACCTTTCAATGTTATTAAAATTTCTATGAAAATATTTTAATGAAATAAAATAATAAATTTGTTTAATGCTGAAAACTTTGAAATGTTTAAACAACAATTCAGCTGGGTAATCTATCTGCTTTTTTAAACAAATTTTTAATACTTTTTTCTGCAGGAAAAATTAACGGATAAAAGTTGGATTTATAAGTTTCACCCCAACCTATAATACCATACATAAATATAGATTGAAATAATGCTAAATAAATTACACGTAAACAGTTAACTGACAAAATATTTCTTAGAATAACAAAGTAGGATAATGTTTTTCGTAATTTATTACAAATATAATGAATATGATTATTCCATTTTAAATTATTATTAATAATTATACCTAAGTATTTAACCTCATTAACTTCATTAATAACTGAACAATTGCAATTTATATCGGTATTATGCATTTTAATTTGTAGTAGGCCTATAGATGAAATTCGTTTATTACCTTTATTATTTAAAGAAAATGTAATTAAAAATTACTCTCCTCTCCCCTTAATTATTATTATTATTCTAGCATGCAAGCTTTCATCGTGATCTTAACTTTAGAGTTAACAGAGCGGTTACTCATTTCAATTAATGTTCCGCATTTCCAAACTTGAATTCACGTTACCTCCTACTTTTACAGAATTTGCCAGGAATAATACTTCGCATTCCTGGTAAGGATGTAGCTACAGATATACGGAATATTTTAAAGAATAAAGTAGAAAGGAGATTGTGAAATTTAAGCATCTTCGCTTCAAGTCTGAGCGGAGATACGTTTAAAACGGAATGCTTTTGTAATCAATCATTCATTTATGAAATAAAAATTTTGCATTCAATATTTCACGGATTTCTCGTATTGTGCTGCCAGATTTAAAGGCTACAACCGGATCACATAATGTCGTCTCAGTAGTGTGAAAGGTCATAGGATGTGCCAGTCAAATCTCCTCTCCCTCCATATTGCATTTCTTTTCTCACACAGGAAAGATTTCCGTAACGTCTATTCTTTACTTTTAATATTATATCCCTTCCACTGAGCCATACATATTCATTGGGAGGTTCCAATCATGCTTCCCATTCAAAGCTGCTGGTCCGTCGATATATAGACAGGGTTTCGCATCTCTAATTCGCAGACACGTAATCCTAGAAATTCATTTCCAAAAGAAGGCATATCCCTCTTTCATTTCCTATGCAATAATATCTGCTATTATACAGATTTCTGTTTTAATTTCAGCGTATATTTCGTCTGCAATTGTTACATTTCGCATTACGGGATTCATATTTCCCTTTACACGTACACTGTCTCCATTTTCCAACTACGATGCAATAATAACTAAGGCGTAGTTTTAACCCTGCGTGAAAGCCATATTCGTGAGATCGAATTCCCCCTACAAAATGAATGTTTGTTTCTGTGCATGTAATTTCCTTAGGTGTGGCCCTGACTTCCATATTTTGTCCACCTATAACCAGGCCATTGTAACCTTGCACCTGACAGCTTTGTGTAATGTTGGTAGTGAGAGATGCGATGTTGCCACATGTCCATTACTCAACAACTGACTTAACTTATGCGGAGTTTACTATTATGCACTGTTACGGCTCTGGATCGCTGAAAATAACGAAGAAATCATCAAACTTAAAAATTTTGCTTTTAAATGTAACTGTATTGCAGCCGTGGCGAAAATGTGACTCGCATTTCTCTTGCTTCCTACCTCCTCCAACCCCCACCCTCTCACTCACTGGAGTCAAACTCCGTTTCATTTGTATTTGCCTCTGACCTGCGAGTGGCGTATCGTCGCAATGTCTCTCTCGAAAGCATGTACCTCTATAATATCGAAAGTTTCAAGTAGGATGGGAGGACGCATTTTTTGCTGCCAATATGATGATAACATTGAATGTATGATTTGTTCACAAGTATTACGAGGAAAACGGTTGTATAACATAAAACGGCATTATACTACATGTCACTCATGAAACATTAAAAGGTTAAGTGTTATTATTATTATTATTATTATTATTATTATTATTATTATTATTATTATTATTATCATCATCATCTCAGTACGTCGATCCTTTTTCAGCAGATGTACGAATAATGCGGTTAGATCTTCAATTTAAACTCTCAGATTTACAATGTGATGTTAAATGAAAGCTAGATGTAGCTAAGGACTTGAGAAATGTTGAACTTTTCAAATCTTTGCCAAAAACAAATATCCGAAGCTTCGTTTTTTCGCTTGCTCTGTTAAAGCCATGTTCGCTGCAACTTACGTTTGTGAAAAATTATTTTCAACAATGAAAATAGTAAAAACCAAATTTAGATAACGACTGACAGACAACTACCTTCGTGATCAACTACGACTGGCAGTAAGTGACATAATTCCTGATTTTGAAACTCTGTCGCAGAGACATTCTGAAGACAGTTAATTTTAGGTTATGATGTGTCCTATGTTTTCTTATTCATTTCTTTCTTCGTTGCACGTACTAAACATTAGTTTGTAGCCTTATACTGTATAAACTTATATTTAAGTGCTTGACGTAAGGAAAATGAAATCCGTTAATATGTCAGACAGTTGCTTCACTTCCCCTTCGGTTGTCCGGCTCCCTCCATAGGTGCTATGTACGTTGCAGGTTACACAGTGGCTCGGCGCACGATTACATTTTCGCCACTGCTGCTGTATTGTATTGATTAAGGCTTGTTGAGTGGAAGAGAAGGCCTTATGAGCTTAACTCTGCCAGCAAAAATAAAATATTCTATTCTATTCAAATAAAAATAATAATACAAAAATAGTATTGTACAATTTTCAGTCAATAACTTATCTAAAGTGTGAAAACAGAATGAGTTCTGTTACATCACATTAAAAGTGTATTTCACTAATGTAATATATTATATTATATTATATTATATTATATTATATTATATTATATTATATTATATATTATATTATATTATATTAGGTATCACAAATATTTTAGACTTTTCATATATCATCTTCAGGTGACATAGTAAGACAGACAAAAACAAATTGAACATAGGTGAAAGCAATAGGCCTACAATGAATAAAAACATATACGTGATTCAAACAATGCATGCTCATTTTAAAGCTAAGTGTGATTGAGAGTCATGGCATCATACATAGTATTAAGTTACAAACAATCAGATAAAATAAACAATCAAATAAAATAAGGTTACACTTAGAATAATTACTTGTATAAAACATATAAATTTGTGTGCTAGTGTTTAAAGGTTAAAATAAGTTTAAAATAGACTGGCGGCTTAGAAGGCATGTTATATCCATAAGTGGTGCAGTATTCAAGAGGTGAATTCTTTGAGATGAATTCTTGAAGAAGTACATGGTCTCTCCGTGACGAGCAGTACACGGCGTATAGATATAATAGCTTTCAAGGAATCTACAAGATCTGGATTCATAATTGATCCCACTGTCCGTTTCGAAACGAATGAGGAACAGCCAGCAGAAGTGGATAAGGAAAAAAAGAATATCTACAATCCTATCATTCCATATTACCTCCAAAAGTACCAGCTGGAAGAGCTTGAAGTAATCGGACTTCTGGTTGGAGCAAGAGGTACCGCTACTCTCTTCATGAAAAATGTGTTTAAGAGGCTTGGAATACCTACATCTATTATTCCGACTGTAACTTTAGCTGCATTGAAAGGATCAATTGCTCTCCTGAAGCATCACCTATATTCGAAATGAAACAAAGTTCATTAGCATTCTTTACCTTTTTGTAACACTTGCCTCTCTAAAACTAGGTATATTTCCACCAATAACAAAATGTATTTGCAGGTTTGTACTTGTAGGAGTTTAATTGTCGAAACAAAATTAATGTTACATCTTGATTACACAACTTTTAACACTGTATCACTTCGGAATATGTATGATAAGAACTTTCTTGTGTTAAATATTATTAACGTACCTTGTTAACATGTTTCGACCTATTTTCGGTCATCTTCGGAACTGGTCGTTGTTGGTCTTGGCGCCTCTTGTTTCCTGTGTGGGTGTGTTCGAAGTGTAGCGTCAAAGAGTGCATGTGTTTTGAAATTGAGTTGTGTGTTGAGAATATCGTTGGGGTGTGTTTTCGTGTGTCTGTATATTTCATATTGTTCTAGTGTGTTGAGTTTCTGGCTTTTTGGTTGGATGTGTAGTATTTCCATGTCTGTGTTGATGTCTCTGTGGGTGTGGTTGATATTTGTGATGTGTTCTGCATATGTGGAGGTGTTTTGCAATTTTGTTATGGCTGTGATGTGTTCTTTGTAACGTGTTTGAAACGATCTGCTTGTCAACTCAAATGTAACACCTGCAACAACTTCTACACAGGACAGACATGCAGATCATTTCAAACACGTTACAAAGAACACAACACAGCCATAACAAAATTACAAAACACCTCCACATATACAGAACACATCACAAATGCCAACCACACCTACAGAGACATCAACACAGACATGGAAATACTACACATCCAACCAAAAAGCCAGAAACTCAACACACTAGAACAATATGAAATATACAGACACACGAAAACACACCCCAACGATATTCTCAACATACAACTCAATTTCAAAGAACATAAACTCTTTGACTCTACACTTCGAACACACCCACACAGGAAACAAGAGGCGCCAAGACCAACAATGACCAGTTCCGAAGATGACCGAAAATAGGTCGAAACATGTTAACAAGGTGCGTTAATAATATTTAACACAAGAAAGTTCTTATCATACATATTCCAAAATTAATGGTTCACTGAACTTGTAAACATTTATATGGTTAAGCACTCTTTGTCCCTTGTGGCAGCTCACGAATAGTGAGAAGATTTCTATTTTATTATTTTATTTTATTGGGTTATTTTACGACGCTGTATCAACATCTAGGTTATTTAGCGTCTGAATGATATGAAGGTGATAATGCCGGTGAAGTGAGTCCGGGGTCCAGCACCGAAAGTCACCCAGCATTTGCTCGTATTGGGTTGAGGGAAAACCCCGGAAAAAACCTCAACCAGGTAACTTGCCCCGACCGGGATTCGAACCCGGGCCACCTGGTTTCGCAGCCAGACGTGCTGACCGTTACTCCACAGGTGTGGACGAAGATTTCTAAATTTCTAGGCATTCTAATATTATATAGAACGCGTCTTCCTCCATACCGTCGGCCTGGTTAGCGTAGTCGGTATAGCCTTCTGTGCTCGAGGTTGCGGATTCGATCCCAGCCCAGGTCGATGGCGCGTTTAAATGCGACAGACTCATGTCAGTAGATTTACTGGCATGTAAAAGAACTCCTGCGGGACAAAATTCCGGCACACCGGCGACGCTGATATAACCTCGGCAGTTGCGAGCGTCGTTAAATAAACCATAATTTTTTTTTCTATGCCGCTTTTTTTTTCCCCTCTATGCCGCAAAGGGGGGGTAGCTCAGTTGGTAGAGCAGCTGGCTACGGACTGGAGGGTCCGGGGTTCGATCCCAGGTGGTGACAGGATTCTTTCTCGTTGCCAAACTTTCAGAACGGCCCCGAGGTTCACTCAGCCTCCTATAAAATTGAGTACCGGGTCTTTCCCGGGGGTAAAAGGCGGTCAGAGCTTGGTGCCGACCACACCACCTCATTCTAGTGCCGAGGTCATGGAAAGCATGGGGCTCTACCTGTATGCCCCCCAAGTGCCTTCGTGGCATGTTACGGGGATACCTTTACCTTTTTTACCTTTACCTATGCCGCAAAGGAGACATATCTTTCTCTACATTACCTCTCCTGTTTCTCAATTTCCATATTTCCAACCCTCCACCAAGAAAAGCCTAGGTCTACCATCACTTCTCTATTGTTCATTCTCATATTCTTACGTAAGCGATATAAATTGACTATATTCTGTTAAAAATCGAGCTCAAATCTGCTGCATTTCCAGACGAATACTCTGCCAGTAGCTCATAATTTAGGTTGTGAAATCTCTGCGACAATAAAGGCGGGCAGAGACGATGAGGCTGACACGAGCCGTATTCTGTTGGATTACTTTCCGAGGGGAAGAGCTCAGAATATCGACTGTAGGCACGCAATAGGCGCTCTGAAGTGCATCTCACCCCAGGGGTGGATAATGCAATGTAGCCTCCTACCCCGTGAAATGAATCTGAAAATTATTCCTTGTAGTTGCGCGGAAAATTGTGTACCTGAAAATGAACTTTGAAGCTTGGTAGTCGTCTAGAGGCAACACTGAATCATTTAATAACATTTTGTTGCAAGGGGAGACATAATTTGATTACTTAACAAACTCATTGTTCTTATTCTCAAGTTCTTAACGCGTAGTAAAGGAGTGTTAGTGTGACGTAATAACGAACTGAACCTCGTACATATTTCTCAGAATATACCTAACATGATAATTATTATGAATTATGATTTTCCATGTGGCAACAATGAACATTATTTCAATAGAACATACGCATTTGTTAGTTAATGTACTAAGATTAATAATAAACACACATTGAGTAAATATTACGTAACTACACCTTACAGAATAACAGTAACATAATGTATGACATTTCTTTAATAAGTATATGTTGAACAAGTTCTGGAGCGTATTGCAGTGTTAATAAATACGGTAGGAAAGCTTAATGGACTGTATATTATTTTAATGTACCGAAGTACATACGATATTTCCATGCAGATGTTCTGCGTCATCATACGATGAAAGAGTAATGGAACGGAGAAAAATTCTCTCCGGCGCCGGGATTTGAACCCGGGTTTTCAGCACTACGTGCTGAGATCCTATGGCATCAATCGTTGCATCAGAAATTTTAAATTGTTTAAGTTGATTTAAAGTTTCTCGTGGGATCGTGCCACGGGCACCGAACATGAGCCCAAAAACTGTCCAATGTGTGATGTGGTATTGTGCTCCAAGATGCTGACAACAAGGCTCATATATAACAATATTAAAAAATATATACATATTAGATATGGATACAATGCACAAATTACGACGTAGTAGATAGAGAAAAGAGAAGGAGATTGAGTGTATGTATATTTAAGAAATGGTATTAAAGAAGTAGGATGAAAGAAGAAAGATGGCCAAAGATCATTTTAGAATGGTCACCTCGGGGAAGGAGGTGGCGTGCGAGACCAAGAAAAACATGGAAAGCCGGTGTCATGCAAATGATGAACAGACATATGCAGGAGGAGGATTGGCGGGATCGAGAAGGATGGCGGAAGGGAATCCAGGGCAATCGCTGAAGAGTGGAAAAGCCCACCAAAGAAAGAAAGAAGAATAAAGAAGTAGAGGTGACATCTAGTAACTAATATATTAACTTTTTGAGTAATAGTTGATTGGAAAAGTATACGTGTGTACCCGGGTACTAGGAAAATACTAATGAACTGTGAGATAAAGTTCAAACAGTGAGGTAAAGTCTTTATCTCACTAGTGGAATAAAGTAATGTTGAATAAAAGCCTACTTTACAAACGCAAAAGTATTTAGTAAAGGCATGTTTTTCGTTATGGTCATGGATAAATTATATCATTACACAGAAGTAATTTTGTTGCAGCTGTAACGACTTTCTGTACTGAAGAGAATACAGTCCATTAACGATGAAAGAGTAATGGAACGGAGAAAAATTCTCTCCGGCGCCGGGATTTGAACCCGAGTTTTCAGCGCTACGTGCTGATGCTTTATCCACTAAGCCACACCGGATACAATCCCGACGCCGGTTAGAATCGTATCAGATTAAGCTCCAACTCTTGGGTTCCCTCTGGTGTGGCTTAGTGGATAAAGCATCAGCACGTAGAGCTGAAAACCCGGGTTGAAATCCCGGCGCCGGAGAGAATTTTTCTCCGTTCCATTACTCTTTCATCGTATGATGACGCAGAATATCTGCATGGAAATATCATATGTACTTCGGTACATTAAAATAATATATATGATATGCGTAAATCACTTCGTGATTTAAGAAGGCGCTCATTCCGTCGGATCCCTGCCAACTAGTCACTCATATCGAGTGCACCTCAGCACATGTGTGGACTTCGGTCCTGCGTTCATAGACATCTATGACGTAGTGCAGAGGGCGGCCACCAGAGGGAACCCAAGAGTTGGAGCTTAATCTGATACGATTCTAACCGGCATCGGGGTTGAATCCGGTGTGGCTTAGTGGATAAAGCATCAGCACGTAGAGCTGAAAACCCGGGTTCAAATCCCGGCGCCGAGAGAATTTTTCTCCGTTCCATTACTCTTTCATCGTATGATGACGCAGAATATCTGCATGGAAATATCATATGTACTTCGGTACATTAAAATAATATATATGATATGCGTAAATCACTTCGTGATTTAAGGCGGCGCTCATTCCGTCGGATCCCGGCCAACTAGTCACTCATATCGAGTGCACCTCAGCACATGTGTGGACTTCGGTCCTGCGTTCATGGACATCTATGACGTAGTGCAGAAGGCGGCCTCCAGAGGGAACCCAAGAGTTGGAGCTTAATCTGAGACGATTCTGTCCGACGCCGGGGTTGTATCCGGTGTGGCTTAGTGGATAAAGCATCAGCACGTAGAGCTGAAAACCCGGGTTCAAATCCCGGCGCCGGAGAGAATTTTTCTCCGTTCCATTACTCTTTCATCGTTAATGGACTGTATTCTCTTCAGTATAGAAAGTCGTTACAGCTGCAACAAAATTACTTCTGTGTAATAATATAATTTATCCATGACCATAACGAAAAACATGCCTTTACTAAATACTTTTGCGTTTGTAAAGTAGGCTTTTATTCAACATTACTTTATTCCACTAGTGAGATAAAGACTTTACCTCACAGTTTGAACTTTATCTCACAGTTCATTAGTATTTTCCTAGTACCCGGGTACACACGTATACTTTTCCATTTAACTATTACTCAAGAAGTTAATATATTAGTTACTAGATGTCACCTCTACTTCTTTATTCTTCTTTCTTTCTTTGGTGGGCTTTTCCACTCTTCAGCGGTTGCCCTGGATTCCCTTCTGCCATCCTTCTCGATCTCGCCAATCCTCCTCCTGCATATGTCTGTTCATCATTTGCATGACACCGGCTTTCCATGTTTTTCTTGGTCTCGCACGCTACCTCCTTCTCCGAGGTGACCATTCTAAAATGATCTTTGGCCATCTTTCTTCTTTCATCCTACTTCTTTAATACCATTTCTTAAATATACATACACTCAATCTCCTTCTCTTTTCTCTATCTACTACGTCGTAATTTGTGCATTGTATCCATATCTAATATGTATATATTTTTTAATATTGTTATATATGAGCCTTGTTGTCAGCATCTTGGAGCACAATACCACATCACACATTGGACAGTTTTTGGGCTCATGTTCGGTGCCCGTGGCACGATCCCACGAGAAACTTTAAATCAACTTAAACAATTTAAAATTTCTGATGCAACGATTGATGCCATACGATCTCATTTGTTAAAATCATCCTTAGCTATAATTAGTAATCATTTGTACCCAACAAAATTTTATTGTAAATGATTTCCTATGTTTTCATATCATTTATCTTAATGTTTTCTTTTTCCTTTCAAATTGTCACACAATTGGTTTTAATGATTATTCTTTATGAATTGATTAGTAGGCCGATCTATTCGAACCCTTATTTAGGGTGGCATTTTTATTAAAAAAAATATTACCTTTTGGACCTGCGACGTTGGGTTTAATAGGATTTTAAAACTATACACGTTAGTCAACTGAGCTAAACATACACGACGATAAATTACGTTTTAATATTCCTCTTAAGTTCACAGAAGTAAAATTGAAATTATTTTAATCACATTAGTCCCGTGAACACTTCTAAATAATCCCTGAAACTTCAAAAAGACGAAAATACACGTTTAAAATGGAAAAAAAATATATATATATGTATTAAAATTATATAATTAATTATAATTTGTTATTTATCCAACCGCCTTAAATACCATTCTTCACTAATCATGGCCTGCTACATCATAACCTACCTAGTACACGTATTGATTCTAAAATCCATGCCATGATATGTGATTACATGAGGACTTATTTTCAACATATTTTCTTTTATAAAACAGAATTTTTCGTTATGATCATGGATAAAATTACGTATGGTACTTGTGAGCGTGATCTTTATTGCGCTCGTGTAATTTAAGCACTCGGCTGACGCCTCGTGCTTAAATCTTTTCACTCGAGCAATAAAGATGCACTTACCTCACAAGTACCATAAATATTTCAGAGCTGTTTCTAGTAGTTCTTACAACGCTGGCAGAAGAGCATTGTAGTTGAGACTATTATTTTCAAGCTAATAATAATGATAATAATAATAATAATAATAATAATAATAATAATAATAATAATAATAATAATAATGATTTATTTTAGCTGGCAGAGTTAAGGCCGTAGCTGGCAGAGTTAAGGCCGTGCTAATGTGCATAGCATCCCACAGCTGTGTTCAAAATAAAGTCCAAAATGTTGTTGACACATAGAAGTGTATTTTTCTATTATTATTATTATTATTATTATTATTATTATTATTATTATTTATTTTCATTTTCATTAACAATTTTGAGTTCGGTGCTAGTTCACACAAAGAATAGGCCTATTCATCCAAACGAAATTTGACCCAAGAACGATTCACGCACCGGAGAATACACCCTAATAAATTTGTCCAAGAGAAAATTATTAGAAAAAATAAAATTCAAATGTATTAATTTTTTGATTTGATAGTGCAATAATTTATGTGGAACGAAGTTTTGAATGTTTATATATATCTCCTGAAAAATGTTAGGCCTATTTTATTGCAGAAACCGAGTCTTGGATGATTTCTTCAGATATGAATGTTATAATCAAAGACGCTCAAATATTCAACGACTCGTTCTTCGTCTTTGAATTCATCACACCTTTGTGAAATATTTTGCAGCCTTATATTTAAGCTTTTATGTTTTCATTTTTGTGGTTCTACTCTTCGTCCTAGATCCAACTCCTGGATCATTGTGTCAACATCGGATTGCTCTTTCTTTAAATAATGTATGAGTTTGCATATAGTGAGATGTTTCTTACAAACAATGTTCTGGAAGCGGTTGTACCATGCTTCTGTGTTATTCGTGCGTGGTTCATTCGATCTAGCTGCTTCGAACTGATTCCATAAGTGAAAATTTATACCTTCAAAATATTCATCTAAACTTAAGAATTTTATAATAAAAGTATCACCACGGTAACGAATTTTGAATTGTAAGAAAGAACTTCTAAATATTCATATACACTTAAACATTTCGGAATACAAATGTTACCACAGAAATGAATTGCTAAAAAATGTGTTTACTATGAAATTAACTAAACTTGATCGCAATGGGTGAATTTCCATGAGTGAGGGTGAGAATGAAAATCGTTGGGTGTAATCACTTTGGGCGAATATTCCTGGATCAATATTCTTGGGCGAATTCTTTTGGGTGAATTTTCTTTTTGGTCAACTTCCATTGTGCGGACTAGCCTGGTTAAATAATTTAGTGTTATTATTACAACTCCTGTGCTACCCTATTAGTGCTTCATCGGAGTAGGCTACCAATTAATATTAATAATACATAACAAAATACATATTACTGTTGATATTGTTATCTATACTAATAATAAATCTGTAGCCGAAATTTTTCTGGCAATTTTCGATTTTCCAAAAATAATTGGTCCTAACATATATAATTAACCATCCTGAAACCGAAAATCGCTTTTTTGGTATTTTTGTTTGTATGTCTGTCTGTCTGTCTGTATGTTTGTTACCTTTTCACGCGATAATGGATGAACCGATTTCGATGAAAATTGGAATATAAATTAAGTTCGTTGTAACTTAGATTTTAGGCTATATGGCATTCAAAATACATTATTTAAAAGGGCGGTCATAAGGGGGCCTGAATTAAATAAATCGAAATATCTCGCTTATTATTGATTTTTGTGAAAAATGTTACATAACAAAAGCTTCTTTAAAAATAATTTGAGATAGGTTTTATTCCTTGAAAAATTTTGATAGGACTGATATTTAATGAGATAAATGAGTTTTAAAATTAAAATAACTGCCATCTAAGGCCGTGTAATGAATTAAAAACAAATGACTTGGTCTATTAGGGGCCTTGGACAGCAACAATCGAGAGCTATGAAAGACAGCCTACAGAGAATGTTTCTGTGTTTGTATAAAGTAATATGGGAAGCTAAATTAACCGATTTGTATAATTAATTATTATTTCACCATTGGAAAGTGTAGTTTCTCTAGATGGACATAATGCTATAATGTTATTACAGTAACTTCTGATATAATATAATATAATATAATATAATATAATATAATATAATATAATATAATATAATATAATATAATATAATATAATATAATATAATATAATATAATATAATATAATTATAATATAATATAATATAATGTAATATTATATAATATAATTTAAGTTTATTTGAAGGGTTCAGAACCATAGTGGGCCAAGCGCCATTTACTGAATACGTAGAAAACAAGGGTTAAAATTAAGTTATTACCATAATTCAATGGAAACCTATAACAAGTAAAATAAAGTATACACATTAAATCTAAATGATGTCAATCTTCATTAAACTATGGTTGCATGTAATAAAAATTAAGAAACATGTTAAAGGAATTGTCATTGCACCAAATGAGTGTCTCTGGACAAAAATGATCGCATTTTAATTATTTGGATGCAATTTAAATTAAGTAACATATTAAACGATTTATCCTTCTATCAAACACGAATGTTCACTGGATCAAATGTTCTATTTTAATTATGTAATTACTTAATATTTATTTCTAACGGGTGCAGCGGAGCGCACGGGTACGGCTAGTTGTCAATAATATTCTATTATTTTAGCAACACTTGTGCTAACCTATTACTAGCTAATTCCTGTAGAATATTATAGATATAACTGTCAATATTACAGATAAATTATGTAGGACAAATTAATATATCTATAATATTCTCTCAGCTAGCAGTGCATAATAACTGCGGAATCCCGGCCAACAAGTCACTCAGCTGAGTGGCTCCTAATATAATGACAATTGAAGGGTATACGGAAAAAATGATCAAGGTCCATCAAAAATCGAAATTGAGTTAATAATTCCATCTTATAGTGGAAAGGAAGTACTATCATGTGGTCTAGCTAGTAATAAGAAATCATCGTTCTTGACATTCCACTACGCCAATTTCTATTAAATACACACATAACAAAGTATTAAGTGCTTAAACTTTAAAATTCGTTTTTCTCGAAACTTTCTAAAATTGACCTTGATCGTTATTCCCTTGTACCCTTCAATTGACATTGGATTCACGTCAATATACTGTATATATGCCTAACTTGGAGTCAAGCCATAAAGGGAAACATCAAAGGAGGAAGGTTCGATCCGGTGCTGTGGATTGAATTCGGCGTAGCTCGGTGGTCAGAGCGCTTTGTACGGTAAACCAAGGACCCGGATTCGATCCCCGGCGCCGGAGCGAATTTTTCTCCAAAAATATTAAGTAGCCTAATTCCTGAATGATAACACTTCAATATGAATAACAAATATATTATTATTATTATTATTATTATTATTATTATTATTATTATTATTATTATTATTGTGTGACGGTTCTCAGATATAGACAGAATGGCGGTCCTGCTGTACGACTCTTTTCAATTCATAAGCCAGCTGACAGAAAATACGACGTTGTAAAAGGAGTGATAATTTCTTAATGCTTCGCAGCGTGTGTTTGGGCAACCCTCGAATTCTGCTTGGCTTCTCCGCGCTCTAAGTGGCTCTATCTGCACGAGTTTCAAGATCGTCAGCGAAAAGCATTGTTACTCGTCATTACTTGAGACATGAAGCAAAAACCAGCGCCGCAAAGCACGTCAATGAGGGCCGTGAAGCAGACCGAACACACTTTATCCAATTAATTATGATGCATTCTTAAGCTCTAACCCACGTACAGAGCGATCAGGGATTATGTGATACAGGGCGTTGCATTCTTGAGGTAGCGAAAAGAGTTAGATCTTGACTAAGGCTTCGGATGCCTAAATAGTTCAGCATTTGTAATGCACAAATGATTGGAATGACCTATCTGCAGCGGTCTTTGAGGGCTGTCCTTCCTTAAGGGGAGAGGATGGTATTTTTTAAAACTTTTTTTCCTATTTGGTGTAAAATATTAATTTTTTGTATGTAGAGAGCTCATAGCTGTAGCAACTCAACCAAAAATAAACATTTTGAAAAAAAATATTTGGTAGCCCAGATTTGAAAAAAATATACCCTATGCAGGATTTTACTAAAACCGATATATCTAAACCATTTTAAAGGTAGATTAATCCAGTTTTTTGCAATGTACTTGCAAAAGCATGCTCTACAAACTATCTGTAACAGAATTTTGATATTAGTCCCTACGTCTGTAAAATAAACAATTAAAATTTAATAACACTTTGCTGAATTCCTTTCCTGCAAACAAACGGACGTAGTTTTAAAATGAAATCAATTAACAAAATTCTGTTACAGAGAAAAGTTTCCTAATAGTCTAAAGAATGTGTGTTCTAAATTTCATGCATGTATCTTTAATACTTCAGAAATTATATCCATTTTTGTCTGGCAATGTAGCAAAAAAATGAAGTTACCGTAAGGCGACAAAAGGGGGCGAGTGATTTAAAAATCCATAGCGCAAGAAGTTTAAAAATGGCATCTCAACATCCGATAAGGGCACAAATACCCACGAAATGTTATGCAATGCATTCCACACATATCAAGGAGTATTTTAAAGATTTTTTTTTAAATTCAATTTACTGGAAACAACAATAAAAGGGGGCGAGTAATTTAAAAATCCATTACGCAGGAAGTTTAACAATGGCGTCTGAACATCTGATAAGGGCACAAATACCTGCAAAATATTATGCTTTGCATTCCACACATATCACAGAGTATTTTAAAGATTTTTTTTTTAATTTACTCATTTTTGCACCAAAAAATACCATCCTCTCCCCTTAAGGAGATTCAAGGATAACTTAAAAAGTTGTGTATAAAGTGCAAATTAAAATTAAGGTGACATTTAACATTTAATTTTTTAAGGTGACATGTATTTATTTAGCCTGACGAGTTACCCCCTTGGTTTGAATTGTAAATTATTTAAAAATAGCGTGTAAGAGGGCCTTAGACTAGAAATGTTCAGCTTAAATGTAGTTCTGTTTATAAGTATGCATAAGGGTGTAAATTTGACTTATTTGAACTGTTGTATCAGTAAAGCGAAGTGAGTCAGTGAAGTTATGGTTTTACAGTGCAATGAATAGTTCCTATCAGTGATAATCTATAGTGTAAATGAAATGTGTTCTATAGTGTCAGTGAAATGTGTGCTAAAGTGTCAGTGAAATGCGTCATAGTGCCACTACAGTGAGTTAGATGCGAGTAAAGTGAAAGACTATTGAAATTTATGTAGGGCCTATACATATGTAGGTTGTATTGTAAAATTAGATATTTTATGTTTTATTATTAATTGTAATTATTGTGTTAAATTGTATTATGTATTCTTATTGTATTGTTTATTGTAATTTTATTGTGTATTGTTTATATTGTGTATGCCACTGCCACCGGGTGCTTGCCCAATTGCAGTGTACATACAAATCCATGATACCGCCACGTGGCACACAGTTCTGGTACAAAGACATCATTGTAATTCAGTTCGTTGAAAATGTGATATCTGTTCTGTTATTTTGTTTTCTAAAACAATCCGTATTTACCAATAAATGCCATTCATTACCTTTGATTTACTTATTCAAATTTTGCAATTATATCTATAGGCTATCAATTGAAACTTATACGCCAACATTTTAAGATATTTTTCGAATTCTGCCAGAAGTACATAATATGCAAATAATAATAATAATAATAATAATAATAATAATAATAATAATAATAATAATAATAATAATAATAATGTATTATACATCTTGATTAGACAACTTTTAACACTATATCACTTCGGAATATGTATGATAAGACTTTCTTGTGTTAAATTTTAACGTACCTTGCTAACATGTTACGACCTATTTTGGGTCATCTTCAAAACTGATCTTTGTTGGTCTTGGCGCCTCTTCTTTCCTGTGAGGGTGCGTTCGTAGTGTAGAGTCAAAGAGTGTATGTGTTTTGAAATTGAGTTGTGTGTTGAAAATATCGTTGGGGTGTGTTTTCGTGTGTCTGTATATTTCATATTGTTCTAGTGTGTTGAGTGTCTGGCTTTTTGGTTGGATGTGCAGTATTTCCATGTCTGTGTTGATGTCTCTGTAGGTGTGGTTGGCATTTGTGATGTGTTCTGCATATGTGGAGGTGTTTTGTAATTTTGTTATGGCTGTGATGTGTTCTTTGTAACGTGTTTGAAATGATCTGCATGTCTGTCCTATGTAGAAGTTGTTGCAGGTGTTACATTTGAGTTTATATACGCCTATGTGGTTGTGTTTTTTGTTTGTGTTGTTTGTGTGTTGAGATGTTTTTGTAGAGTGTTATTTGTTCTGTATGCGATGTTGTAATTTAATTTCTGGAATGAGGTTGCAATTTTATGTGTGTTTTTGTTTTCGTATGTTAGTGTGATGTATTTTTTATGGTCTTGTGTTTGTGTTGTATTCTTCTGTTTTTTGTGGTTTTGTTTTGTCTTACGTATTATGTAGTCTATTATGTTGGGGTTGTATCCATTTTCTTGTGCTATGTATTTGATTGTGTTTAGTTCTTCGTTGTAATCCTATTGCTTCATTGGTAAGTTGAGTATTCTGTGTACCATTGTTCGGAATGCAGCTTGTTTGTGTTTTGTGGGGTCTTATCATACATATTCCGAAATAATGTATTTATCTTTTCTTTATTATCAATTAATATTATTTCATTACAGTATTAGAAGCTTCTTCCGTTCCGTTAGAATGTTGTCTAAGTATATGTTGTTGTTGTTGTTTTCTAATGCCAGGCGTTTGACAATAAAGCCATTTGACCTCTTGCACTCCAATATTTTTCAAAGATATTATCATGGTCAGCCACTGAAGCACAGATTTTGAGCTGTTCCGAATCCATTTCTTGGTTTGAGTTGCACAATGGGCAGTTAGGGGACTGATATATTCCAATTCTATGCAGGTGCTTGGCCAAACAGTCATGGCCTGTTGTCAATCTAAATGCAGCTACAAACGATTTCCGTGGTAAATCGGGAATTAGATGTGGATTATGATGCAGAGAGTTCCAATTTTTCCCTTGAGATTGTATTGTATATAAATATTAAATAAAATAGATGAAAGTGAACACCCTTGTCGACTTCCTTGGTTTATTTAAAAAAACCTTTTATTATATCTGGTCAGTAGAGGGTAGATATGAATATTTGTTCATTAATACAATATCTTAACAGTTTCTTTAATTTGAATGGGAATATCTTTATTTTTTAGGATGTTCCAAAGTATTTCTCTCTTCCTTTCTTCTAGATACATAAATAACAAATGTGTCTCCAAATTTCTCTCTCTTCTTTTATCTGTTATCCGGTTTAGGACAAACACAGCATCGGTACAAGATCTTTCTTTACGGAAACCATTTTGTTCTTCCGCTAATGTTGTTTCGATAATTTTTTAAATTATTTTCTCTATTATTCTAGCACAGATTTTATAGCCACTGTTTAAAAGGGTAATACCTCGATAATTTGATGATCGATTTCGATGTACCAGCCATTTTCATTTCATACCAAATTACAATAATTTTGGTAATCGTCATCCTTGCGTATCATTTTATTAGCGGAACGATGTCTAAAATAATTTTAAATCTCTGACGGACAAATTAGAAAAGTAGGATGCTAAAAATTTTCAAATATATTGGCGTTCAACGTATTTAAAATTAAAATCATACCAAAATAGGCTTAAGGACCTTACTAATAGACGGTAATTATACACAATATTTAAAGGGTGTAAATGATATGTTGTTATTGAAGTGTTGTATCAGTGAAGAAGTATGTCGTGTCAGTGAAGTGTGCTGTGTAAGTGAAACGTGTTCCTGTCAGTGAAGCTTTATAGTTTATAGTGGCAGTGCAAAGAATTTGAACAGTGAAATGTTTTTGAAGTGTTAGTGAAATCAGGATAGAATCAGTGAAATGTGTCGTAGTTCCAGTGCAGTGAGTGAGTTGACAGCGAAATGAGTGTAATGTTCAAAGGTACTTGTGCAGATATGAACATATCATACTCGTGGGTTTTAGTTCGAACTTAGGTTTAAGATACAAATTAGATTTATTTTAAATGTTATTTTAAGTGATCGTTTCATTTAATTTAGTATATTCCCTGTTGTTGTTGTTATTATTATTATTATTATTATTAATTATTGGTATTATTATTAATTGTATTTTTAATTAACAAGTTTATTATTGTCATTATTGAGTGTAATTAGTTACCACTGCCACCGGGTATATACCCGTTGCAGTGTGAATAAATGCATACATACATACATACATACATACATACATACATACATACATACATACATACATACATACATACATACATACATACATACATACATACAATTGGTTTAGATTTAGACTTTTACATATTGGACAAAAAAGTCATGATTACTTGTAAAGGACTGGAATGAGTATCGTTCACGATAATTATTCATTTACGGTAGTTATTCTATTGTGCAGATAGGTTTTATTATCAAATTAAGCTCAATTTTGTATGAGATGTTTAATGTTGAACAGGGATTGTTTCACTCAAAATCCCTCTGAAATCTTCCGTCTCAGAGACGAACAAATCGCATCCTTTGAAACAAATTCTGTGCCTTACTCACTAGCCTAGAAGTACGACAATGTTGACGAATAGTCAAAATGGTGGGAGACAAAGTGAGCAATTTAAAACGACTTAGTAAGCTGCTACGTCTGTAAAATGAACTGAAGCAAGAAACAGACTGTCCTCTGACTTTGGAGGCAGTGAGACGGCAACAAGACACAGCCATGCTTGAACACGTCTTCGCCGTCCAAGTTTCCATGGAGATCTGTATATAGCAAGCATGCTCCAGTTGTAATTGCCCAACACTAATATTATGTTGCAGCACGCGAGATCCAGCAAGGAAAGACTTGCAGGTTGAGCCAACTCGATCTCGTAATAATCTTCATCTTCTTTTCCACTTCATGATAAGGGCCTTGCTTTCTATACTGTTATCTTATCTCGAGTCTTCCATAGTCTCTTTTTTTCATGTTTATAACATACAGAGACATCATTTTATTTTTACTTGCATTTTTATTGTACCTGCATTTCTGAATGTACTTCACTCCCACCCCTTCACTAATGTCCTTGCTCCCGTCAGACACACAAACTTACGGCCGCTGTTGCATTCGAAGTCTTCAAGCAGTGAAGTAAACACTGCAGTGTATAGTGTGTTTCAGAAATATGGTTGCGTTTTCTATAGAAGAAAGAACCTATATTAATAATATCGTACTAAAGAATTATATTCAAGAAACGATAAATTCAATTTCAGAGAATATGCTTCAAAATGTTTTTAATAATATGCATAAAAGAATTGAAGCCTGCATTGTAATGAACGGCAACCATTTTCAGCAATTTATTTAAAAATTCAGATCAGCTTATTTTGAATTGAGGTGGCTAGAAGCAAAGGAATGCTAGTGGCATTTGTAATAACATGAGTTAAGTGCATCCAGTGTAAGCTAAAGTATCTATAATTTTAGTGGCAAAGGGATATTTTAATCGCATCACACATTAAAATTTAAATAAAAATTTCACCGATTTTACGAAAGCTTAAATATTTCAAAACTTAAGTGCACTTACAGCCCTTTACTTATGACCCCCTCAATTTAAATGCACTCTCTATATTGTATGTTAACACCAATAATTAATATGCTAAATAAAGTAGACATTACATAACGAACATAGCCGCCTGAAAAGTTGAGTTTTTGAAAAAAAAAAATGTTACTACTCTACTGTATTTTGATAAATTCCGTAGAAGTGATAATCAAACTGAAAATCGTAATATCGTATTTCCCTACAACATAAATGGATACACTACTTTTCTCTCCTCCTATACCTAGTAAACTGATTTGTTTACATATTGCACTAGTAACATCAAACTCCTGTAATGGAAGGGGGCAACAGAGTTTTCGAGTATAGCCAGGTTAATGTTAAAAATGTTGGTAAAAATAAAGTGATGTCCCTGTACAAATTCCATCTCTACTATTTTTCAGCGTTTATTTTGACGCTTTTACACGGTTATTTGCCTGTTACGATTTCATGGTGACCGTTCACATCATGAGTTTAGGCTTACTGATCTGTATCCAACTCAAGACATTTCATCTCTAATTACACCCACAGGTTTTTTCGGTATATCGATGCCCTATAATTTTGTAATATAAGATTATTGGGGAGAATACATTTATATTGTAACGTATTTGTATACGTGCCTTCTCTCTCGTTCAGAAGTACAGTATGCATCATGCCACCGAACGTGAATGCGAGAATCTTATCTTCGCTATTTCAAGACGTTCCATTTCAATTTCCTCCTTATTGTTCCTCCATTTTTTACGTATAGCCCACTTAATTTTAAACTCTTATTTGCACTACTATGTTAGGTACAGCTTAAAGGAGTAAAATTTTGGAAATATACAACTTTTTTTTTTCCTCCATTACTCTATCTTGTACAATAATGAAAATTAGTTTGTGTAAAACACTGTCCTTCTGCTGTGTGACAAATATATTTTTACGATTTAAAAAAAGTTATTTACATTTGTTTTTCAAAATTCAAAGTTCACTGTGCAGTGATGAAGCATTTCCCTCATAACTCAAAAAATATCCAACTTTCTGTGATGAAATTTTTTGTGTGTATTTATGCATGTCATATCTTCAATATGATGCAAAATCACTTCTCTGCCTTTGACAGATTGTCTGATAAAAAATAAATTCATTTTAAAAAACGGTCAAATATCTAATACAAAATAAAAAACATATATTGTTTATTAAGGGATGTAGTTGAAAGAGCATGGTATTATAAACATGAGTATCAGCAATAAAATAAAAGAGAGAGAACATGAAAAAATTAACAAGTCTATGAGTTATGAGGGAAACGCTTCATCACTGCACAGTGAACTTTGAATTTTGAAAAAATATATCAATATGTTTTTTTTTTAATCGTAAACATTTTTTTTTTCATATAGTAGAAGGATAGTGTTTTACACATACCAATTTTCATTACTGTACAAGGTACAGTAATGGAGGAAAAAAATGTTGAATATTTCCAAAAAATTTACTGCCGTAAGCTGTACCTAACCCCTTAATTAAGTGTAGCTAATTAGGACTAAAACTTGTTATTTTTAGATTGGTTTTATCAAAATCCATATTCCTTTTAATTCAGAATGTGATGTAAAACTCTATAATCGTTCCCCTTCACTGTTTCATCGTTTATTAATTCATTTACATCAGGGGTCGTCAGCAAAGAGCACGCTGCTAGCGGGTATGCTCTCTATCTCTCCCTGCTGCAGGACGGTGCACACGGGGCGGCACCGCGTACTCTTTGCACTGACGACCACTGATTTACATGATAAAAAAACCACACACACACACACACACACACACACACACACACGAAGAATACAACGAAAAAACAATCAAAGTCACAATTTTCTTAAGGGAGGTGTTCAACTTCTAATTCAGTATATTACTGCACAATTCATTGCTGTTTCTATTGAAGAAGTAGGAAAGGATGACTGTATCCATGGTGATAATTCTCCTTTACCAGTTTTGATAAGAAAAAAACACTAAAGTTTGCAGTAATGTTCCATCATAACGAATAGAAAGAAGAAGTGTGGGCACTCCTATCTGTTCAGCATTGTCGACGGTGACCAAGAGAATTAGTGGCGCTGCGATCGGTATTGCTCAGTTGGAAGCGAATATCCATAAAAGAAGCAGTAGTGTTCGTTCATTTCGTTTGCTTTTTTAGTGTAATTAAGTGCGTTAAATACTTTAAGTGCCAATACACTAATCTGCAATTATTCGTACACGAGTGACAAGTGAGTAGCTCTCACGATTTATTTATTAAAGGACCATATTATTATGTTTTTGTCGTGTTATATTTGAAGCAATGCCTTCGTGTTTTGTTCCGGGTTGTAGGGCGTGCGTGTTTCATTTGCTTATGCAAACAGAACAGACAATAAAAGAAAAATTGAGCATGGAATGTGGGGCGACATATTTCATGAGTGCATAGACAGTATTACCTCAATTGTAATTCAGCCACCGGGAACAGGATGCTGCTTGGATCATGTCATGGATATCATACCGAAACTAATTTTTCACTATATGAAATGTCGGTTCTTCTTCCGGACGAAACAAATCCGACGAGAACTCCAAGCTCCGAGAGCCCCCAAATCATCTCGTAAATTCTCCAAAGTGTCGGACAAGTAACTGTTGGTGAGTACATATTGCATGCCTACAAGCAGCCCTAAGTAAAGTTTTACATATTAAACTATTATTTGTTTTACAGTGTGATGTATATGAATGTGTTTTTGTTTCAAATAGTCTTAATGTTGTAAGTACAATGCCAGTTACGTACGTATATGGAGCGAAAGGTAAACAGTGCAACTTACGTTAAATGTATTTACGTACTTACACACGGAACAGACTGAGCGAACTCTGCACTAGCGCCGTGTGGTATCGGCCGTTTGAATTAACAGAGTGCGACCACTACTCCTTTCTATTCTTTATGGTTCCATATTAGATTATAGCATCACACCTATGAGAATAAATTGTGACTTCTATTGTTTTTCCCCTGTACTCTTCATATAGGCCTAGAGAGTGAAGCGTAAGTAATGTCGTTACAGGTGAGATATTTCAAACAAAAGAAATTAATACAATTTTGCTCGTTTTTGTTTTCCTTTTTCGAGACAAAAATTTCTTTATACAAAACATTTCATACCGTGTTTTAGGAATTGGTCAATTTAAGACAGCAATGTATTATGATAATAAATTATAGAAAGGATTTTAGTTTTGTCTTTTAAATGTGCAGAAATTAGATCCGAACAAATGTAACGTTTTAAAATTTCTTTGCAGAACATAAAGTTACATTTGTTCAGATCAAATTTCCGCACATTTAAAGGAAAAAACTAGAATTCTTACAATTATTTACTATCAAATAAACTGTCCTCTTAAATTCACTAAGCATATTGGGAATTAAATCAATGGCTTTCCCAAAACACGCTGCAAACATTTTATATAAAACGATTTTTATCTCGAAAAGGAAGCAAATGCGAGCAAATTTGTATTAAACATTTATTTTATTTGAAATATCTCAAAGAATATCCTCCTGAAATTAATGACAATACTTACGGTTTGTTCTATATGTATATTCCACACGTATATTTACATTGGTGGTAATATTCGTAATTTTTATTCTGATAATTCCTATGGCGTTTAGCTAGTTTATGGGAAAATAACGAAATTAATAAATAAAATGGAATAAATTCAATATACACACGTACATACATGGGTCATTTGCAAAATTTGTATAACAAATGGACGATTGAGAACGTCAAAATTAAAGTACTATTTAGTGCATATTCTGGATGTATTAATATAATGCAATGTCTCTGCCATAGTAATCAACCACTGTACACTCACCTTGATTTACAGCACTGTTTTGAATGATGTAACAGACATGACATGGAGTAACAAATCTGACAGGTAACAGACATGACAAAGCAAACAAGCATGTGCCAACCTAAAATGTTTTTTCTTAAAAAATCTTCAAAATAGCAACTTAACTACTGGACACGTGTACTATTATGTCCTCTTGATCTTGACTTTATACAGGGTGTTTAAAATATACGGGGAATAATTTCAAGTATGTATTTCCCACATGTAGACAATCAAAATAGTTCATTACAACATGTGTCCAGAAATGCTTCATTTCCGAGTTATGGCCTTCACAACATTGCAATTCACCGGAACGTTTTTCTTTCCGTAGGTCGTTGTCATTACAGAAGATGTTCAAAATGTCCACCTGCTGCTTGTGTAGAGACCTCACATTGACCTGCGAACACGATCCCAAACTCCAGTAGTATTGCGTATGTCCTCAGAACATGCCAAAATTCGATTCCGAAGGGATTCCAAATCAGGCACCGGAGACGAATAAACCAATGATTTTAAATGGCCCCACAAGTAGAAATCGACTTGCAACTCTACCCTTCGTGTGCTGATAGAAGGAGTCATGTTCACAGCCTCCAGAATCTCCTCCTGTACTTCTGGAGTTGTAGATCTTGGTCGTCCCCTTCCCAAACCAGGAGAGTTAAATTTTCCATACTCGCACAGACGGTAATGGAGACGTACAAATGTCTTCCGATCTGGACATTGTCGCTGTGGGTACCTCTCCTGATACAAACGACGAGCCAGCGCAGCATTGCCGTCCGCCTTACCGTACATGAAGTGTATCTCTGCCAGCTCTTGATTTGAATACATGTCGCACAGTCTAACGCCTACACAACACTGAATGTAACCTTCGCCTCGGAATGAACTGTCAGAGTGCCCTCTTAATGTCTCCTTTGACGGCAATGACCTGCGGAAAGAAAAACGTTCCGGTGAATTTCAATGTTGTGAAGGCCATATCTCGGAAATAAAGCATTTCCGGACACATGTTGTAATGAACTATTTTGATTGTCTACATGTGGGAAATACATACCTGAAATTATGCCCCATATTTTTTAAACACCCTGTATGTTATTATTTGTGGAAAACACAACACAAACAGATCTGACAGAGTAAAAATCCACGCTTAGACTAAAACATAAAGCAAGAGTATGACATACAAACTCGCCAAATCAAAATAGGTGAACATAGCAGTACAATCAAAAGGGGTATTTGTGCATCATCTTGGCTTATGCTGACATCTGTGAGATTTCTTTCTCAACTGTGTATCCATAGGAACAGAATGGTGTAACAGACCTGATTGACTTACTGGACTAGAGTAATTATGTAATCATGTTTAAGGAAATATAAACTCAGACATAAATGAAGAAGTTTTGATAATATCAAATGTTTCTTTAATTTATTTCTCAATTACATTATTAAACAAACCTTTATCTGAACATAATCATACTCCATTTTAAAAACTTAACTAGTATGGACACGGCATTTTAGCTGTTAGTATGAGAATTTTATTTTATTCTCGTGAAATATTTCACATGAAGGAAATAATTCTTGTGACGTTTACTACATTAGTATTGAAACTACTCACTGTTAGGAATTTATAACTCTATCGTTATAAATGCAATAATGGGAAGGGTATGAATTGATGGACATCATTTGTTATACAGATTCTGCAAATGACCCACATATATGGATGACTTACATATCTCTAAATACATATTCTTCTTTATAACATAGGTCCTTCTGTATGGTTGTGAAACTTGGACTCTCACTCTGAGAGAGGAACATAGGTTCAGGGTGTTTGAGAATAAGGTGCTAAGGAAAATATTTGGGGCTAAGCGGGATGAAGTTACAGGAGAATGGAGAAAGTTACACAACACAGAACTGCACGCATTGTATTCTTCACCTGACTTAATTAGGAACATTAAATCCAGACGTTTGAGATGGGCAGGGCATGTAGCACGTATGGGCGAATCCAGAAATGCATATAGAGTGTTAGTTGGGAGACCGGAGGGAAAAAGACTTTTAGGGAGGCCGAGACGTAGATGGGAGGATAATATTAAAATGGATTTGAGAGAGGTGGGGTATGATGATAGAGACTGGATTAATCTTGCACAGGATAGGGACCGCTGGCGGGCTTATGTGAGGGCGGCAATGAACCTTCGGGTTCCTTAAAAGCCATTTGTAAGTAAGTAAGTAAGTATAACATAGGTCCTACTGAACTAAAAGCAGGCGATATCTACGTACTGATATTTTTATGGTGCTATAAAACTTCGTTAATTTAGCCTATACTGCTTAAGGCAACACAATTAAAAAGTGACACACAATCTGAAAATAAAGTAAATCTGCACTTTTCTTTCGAGAACTAAACCCATTTACTGTAGATTTGTAGCCGGCAGTCAGAACAGAGTGCCAGTCTTTAGGCTTGAGCACCAAAGATTTAAGTTTAGATTCAATGCAACTCGATGCCGGGTATCTGACGTGTGGAAAATCTGTCTATCCACTCTATATAGTTTTTTTTTTCTTAGGAGGAAGAGAAGAAATGCATTACGTTTAATTGTTTGGTGTGTGGTGTTTGCTCTGAGCTGTGGAGACCATGATGCTGCTTCTTAATGGATCTTGCTGCTGCTCTCGAGACAATATCCAAGTTACAAGAATAGGATCGATTTGAAGACCTTTGCAACAGACGCGGCAGGGATGTCTGTAGTTCAACCGGTGACTGGCCTCTACAATTATGTAGGACACGCGTTTAAAAAGAAATGCAGCTGTAAAAAGAGCGTAGGCTATCTCAAGAGAGGAATTCGTGTTTCACTGCGACAGGTGGAATACGAGCCGACAGTGCTAGACATTTCTGCGACGTAGTTTTAATCCTGAGTAGAAGTCAATATCGTGGCTTCGAACCCCGCTACTGTATGAACTTTTGTATGCCGTCGGACGTCGTACTTACCGTATGTTATGGAATTGCTAACATGTGTCCGTTTAATGTTTGGTCTAGGGCAGTGATGTCAAAGCAAGCGCATTTTTCTGATCTTGACGTCGTGCGCGGGCAGCAAGCGCTAAGTATGGAAAGAGGAAGGGTTGTGTATATGAATAAGCAACCTGTTGGATTAAGAAAAAAGTATTGCACAAACATCAAACGGAACGTGAAATTTTATGTCGTTATTTCTATATGGCTTCTTTCTGTTTCATATTATCTATATTGTCTGTAAAACAAAAGTACTAACACTGATTTCTTAATATTGCGCTTGTGTTTTAAAACTTGATAACATAATAGAGAGTTAAGAAGGAATATTCACTTAAATTCCATAGTAGTGCAATATTATACTGTATTAAGTGGATGAAACATAAAGAAAGTGATATTCCAAACAAAGAGATTGAATATGACATGATAAGTTGGAATTTATATTGATGGTATCTTTAACCTTACAAAAGTAATCAATAAACTAATCAAAACAATATTACAGTACAAAGCAAAGTTACCTAGGTACTGCATATGTTTTAAATGTAACTAATATTACATAACAAAACTCTTATCGCATTATGCTTCTAAGGTGATATTTGTGAGCAACTTCCTATCATCAGAATATTAAATTATTTTCTCGAAATCGGCTGAAGCTATAGAGCTGACATTTTTACAACACATAGGCACGTATCTTTTGCTTATTATGTAACAGTAGTTGCTTTGTTAATTCATTTCCTTACAAACAATTTCCATGCGAATATTTTCAAAATTTTCAATACACTATCTTCAGTAATACGTATATACGGTATATTAGATTTACGAAAACATTCTGTAAGGCTACTAAATAAATAGGCCTATATCTGAAAATTTCATTTTTCTATACGAAAAGTTGAGAAAATATTTCTTTTGAATAAAAAAATCAAACTTGTGAAAAATGAGCATTAAAATTAAAACTCACATTCTTATAATGCACTTATACTTCTCAGGCAAATTTAAAAATTAACATGGATACAGTTTTAATAAGTTCTCTTCCCTTTATCTATTGAATCAGTGCTGGCCATCCCTGAATAGCTCGACCAAGCGGCATATACCACCTCTTTCGTCTGTGTCTTTTCTTTCCGCTGTAAAGCGCTCAGGCTCTCCTGGGCTCTAAAGCGCGCGCTTCCTCCTGTGGGAATCAATTGACGTGCCTGGTTTAGTGTTTGGTCT
Source organism: Periplaneta americana (assembly GCF_040183065.1). Classification (NCBI taxonomy): domain Eukaryota; kingdom Metazoa; phylum Arthropoda; class Insecta; order Blattodea; family Blattidae; genus Periplaneta; species Periplaneta americana. The sequence goes on from NC_091121.1 coordinate 188,942,345, forward strand.
AGGGAAATATCGTCTGAAAACTTCAGCAAATCTGTTCAGAAATGTTAAACGCTAGGCTATAAGGAAATAATTTACTTTACTCAAATAATGTTTAATTAATTTTGGTTATATATTTAGGTCATACACTTAAATACCTACTTATTCACTTACTAATAATTCATCCATTGATTTGTTCACCTTTCATCCACTTATTCATTCATTTATTCACTGATTCATTTAGGCCTATTCATTTATTCACTATTTCATTTAGGCCTATTCATTCATTTATTCATTTTATCACAGATATACAGGGTGATTCACGAGGATTTACCGTCCCCTTGCGGAGCTTATTTCCGAAGACATTCTGAGCAAAAAGTGTCTCAATATTTTCAGAGTTACAATAATTTGAAGATATTTGTAAAATACCATTATTCTTTAGTTTTAAGGGTAAAAGAATATTACAGGAAAAGAATGAACTATGCAGGAGTATCATTTCTTTAATTAGGTAGTATTCTGAAGCTAAAATATGTTGCAAAGTCCGTAGTTGCTTCGTACAGAATTTTTTTTATCCAATTTAATAAACCCTATTACACCCTAAGGTATATTAGGGTTATAGTTGGCATAAAAATACATATTTTATAACCAATAAACAATAGTAAAATTATAACATAAAATTGTGGTCACAGTTATAATTCACATGAATTATGTAGAAGAATGCTCCTTAATGAAAGAATGGATCCTGTTAAAGATTAATGAGATGTTTGAAGAATAATCAATGCAAAAGATATACAAGAATGTCTAACCGTTTCAGAGTAAATACACGACCTAAAAGGATTATCAATAGTGCATTAATATAACAGAGTTTGACTTTCACTTTCAAATTAATACTTCATTCATGAACAATGGAACAGTTAAGAGTAATAAAGGGATATTACAAGCAATGATTTACGGTTACAAGTTACATACGTGATTCAGGAAAAAGTACAATAATTAAAATAATAACACAAGTAATGACTTATAACTAACGAATAACGAAATTCTTGAAGGTCAATATCTAATAGTAGGGGCAATGCAAAAGATTTAAAAACAAATGTAAACAATAAAGGAATAATAGAAAAATTGACTTAAAATTACAAGTTAAACACATTCTTTTTAAAGCAATAGGTAACAACAAAGAGATATAATATCAATACACTGACTGTAGCTACAGATTAAACACATTATTTTAAAAACAAACACGCAAAGGATCAATAGCTATTTTTAGGCATTATATACATGGACCACGTCTTTAATTCACATCTTTTTGACGTTACTTCGTATACAGAATTTTTTTTTCATTTTCAACCACAAAATTTTATTTTTCTTACGCATTTATCACACAATTGTTAAAAATCACACTATTCTTGTAAATTCTTCAAGATTGTACATTAGGATGCATAATTAAACTGTACAGAATCAAGTTCCTAAAGTCGTATGATTTGTAACAATTGAGGCATTGACATGGGAAAGGTCGTAACTGCCAAAAATTCGAATTTTTAGGTTTTTCATTGAGAAGGTAGTAAATGGCCATGCCAATGGCACAGAGAAGGTAGTATGTCCGTATGTAATGAAACGAAGTTGGAAACGTAGTCACTAGATGTTGTAAGTTGTATGTGCACAGCTGTTGGCGCGGAGAAGGTAGTAACTCCTTTCACAACATCAGAGTGTGTCTAGACAAATATGGGCTGATAACTGTGCAGGGCAGAATAAGAATCGGGTGATTCTAATGGTCCTGATTTACATTATTGCCAAGAAACATTTTGATTCAGTGGACTTGAAATTCATGGTTTCAGAATATTCCTACATGCCATGTGATAGGGAATTTGGCATCATAGAGAAAAGAAAAAAAAGATGCAAGACCATGGTTCCAGAAGAGGTAAGGCCTAATAATGTAATAATGATGAAGGATGAGGATTTCTTCGACTTTTCTGCAGAATGTGACAAGTTTTTGAATACAACGCCTGTCAAAATCAGCACCCTCAACTGGATTAGACTCTTAAGAGCTGATTTTCCTCTAATAAAAACAAGACAGTCATTTAATGACCTTGAAATGTGGACAGAGCACAGGATTTTTAAGAAAGGACAGTCATTAACGTCAATCATTAACTTGCAGTGCTTGCAACGCCTTGAAAGAAGACCAGTCGTCCCTGATGCCAAAAAGAGACACTTGTTATCTATGTTAGACTTCCTCGATGAAAAGTATCATGCATTTTACCGAAAAAATTTGTGCATAATGTATAAATAACGTTAATTCTCAGTTTGGCTAAGGAGTGATTTCAATGTTGTATTTTCATAAAGTAGGATTTCACAGATAAATCTGTGCCAGACTTTTCAAATGTCATATGTAACACAAACATCAGTATATGCCTTTCATTTAAAGCAGTTTCTATAATAATGTAAGTGAGAAAGTGTTCATAAATTTCTTTTTTGCTCCCCTGAAAAATTTTGTTTCTGGCAGTTACTACCTTTCCCATGTCAGCGCCTCAATTTTTGTGGTAAGTGCGTAAGAATGATGTAACAACACATTTTTAGCTTCAGAACACTAGTCAATTAAAGAAATGATACTTCTGAATAGTTCATTCTATATTTGTAATATTCTTTTACTCTTAAAACTAAAGAAAAAAAATATTTTACAAACAACTTCAAATTAGTGTAACTCTGAAAATATTGAGATTAGGACAAATGTTTATATGATATATTTTGCTCAGAATGTCTTCGGAAATAAACTCCGTAAGTGGCGGTAAATCCTCGTGAATCACCCTGTATACCCTATTGGTATCAGGCTATCTTACATTCAGGATAAGGTGCAAGCAGTAGTTAATGAAAACTTTAATTCAATTGGCGTTACTGTACTGTTATTTCCTTATTTGACAGACATGTGCTAAAAAGGATAAATGTTCATCTCCCCTCTTGCTTAAAAAAGTCCCTTGTACAGACATTTGTATTTCTCTATTTTGACTATGCTGACATTTTACTGACTGATCTTTCCAGCGACAACAAAATGAAACTTCAAAGTGCTCATAATTTGTGTGTACGTTTTGTGAGCAATGTTCGTAAATATGATCATATTACCCTATCCCTGGAAGCAATAGGTTGGCTTAAACTAGATAAGAAAAGAAATTTACATTCACTTCTCTTTCTCTTCGAAATCTTGAACTCTTCTATTCCTTCGTACCTGTCGTCTCGCTTCATTTACCTTTCTTCCCACCATAATCTCAACACACGCTCTCGCCATGAAACAATACTAACAATACCATCCCATCGCATCTCCTCATACTCATCCTCTTTCACAATACCCCTGCCAAGACTCTGGAATTCGCTACCTACTAGTATCAGACACTGTCGAAATAAAATTGAATTCAAACGCAAACTTACTAGGCACTTAGTCAGTAATTGATTTCTTGTAAATAGCTTCCTTAATCTATCACAAAATATTTCAATATCCGGTAATTTCATTACTATACAATTTTGTTATTCTAAGTTTAATTTGTAATTCAGTAAATATAAAATATTCTTTGTTTTTATATGATAAATTATCTAGCTTTAATTAGTCAGGTAATCTTTTCGTACTTTGATTTTTATTGTAATTGTAAATTTAATATAATTTTAATTTTATTTGTAATTGAAATTGTAAATTTAATACTAATTGTATTTTTATTCTTCATATTATAGTTGGAATCTCCTGGTAGAGGGGCAGAGAAGGCCTGACGGCCTTATCTCTACCAGGTTAAATAAATAAATACTAATACTACTAATACATTATTAAGATACTGACTTCACGTTTGCGTTAAAGCCTCGAATTTTTGTCTTCTTGATTGTTATACCACTTTTCCGCACAGAGTATAACTGTATTGAAGCTCCGTTTGTTTTCTTTATCCTGGCTCTTATGTCTTCATCTACGCTACCATCTTTGGCCACAATACTTCCGAAGTTCATGAAGGGATCGATTTGATCTATTTCTTCCCAGTAGTGTTAAGTGTCTCTTTTATATGTGCACTGACTGTAATTTCTTTAGTTTCGTTGGCATTGATGTTCAAGCCAACTAATTCAGACTCCTGTTGTCGTAATAGTTTTTCTTTCATGCGAGTAAACTTTTGAGCCAGAAGGTAAATATCGTCTGGAAAGTCTAGATCTTCAACTCTATTTCTTATGTCCCATCGGACTCCTCTTTTCCGTCTACGTATTGCTCTTTTCATCATTCTGTCAAGCAAAGGCGAAGTCCTTAAAAGGCTTTTGAGGATTATCGTGCCCAAAAAATTTGAGTTACTATACTTAGTAACAGTGTAAGTTCGTAATAACGATGCATCGTACTCCGATCCTTCAATATATTAAATTATCTGTCGGCAGTCATTCCAAGATGAAGAGTTCAGTGCCAGAAGCTTGTGGTAGAGGCCTCGTAGCGACCGCCTCGTTCACAGGTAGCGGCAGTCGCAAGCTTGAGGAAAGGCCGGGGAGGAGTAGGTATCGATTCCCTACGACGCAGTAGTGGAAAGCGGGGCTAGCCTCAACATCGCGATACAATACTCCGCGCAATACTGGTGTTCTCTGAATGGGCTTCATTGTTGAGTGCTAGTTTAATCAAAAATGTTTTATATACTAATTTTATGTTTAAAACTATAAAACTATAAATTGATTTTCGGTGAATTAAGAAACGCGTTTTGGAGATGGTGAAGAGATAAAATTGGATTACTAGACCAAAATAGCTGTATGGGATAGGATTTCGCACTTTATGTAGTATAATGGATTCATGCTCATCGATTTGAGTGGAAACAGTTGGCGAAACTGACTAAACAAAAGAACAACTATGTGATAAATTGATAGTGATAAATCGAGCTGCAGGAATTATCGCGATGTATGACTGTGATTGGTTGGAATTGAAAATTTAATTACACTAGATTGGTCGAAATTGGAATGACGTCATATAAACGAAATAGTCTTCGTAACTTAATGAAGAATGAAAGATTAAGTTCTCTCAGTACAATCACCATTGAAAAAAAAATGGTTAAACAACTTGCTATTGATCAGAGTTTTAAGGAAAGAGTAATCGACACTTTTGTAACAAAGAAGAATTGACGCCTGGACGTTCTGTATAAAAATATTAGATATGTATGTATTTATTTACACTGCAAGTGGGCAAGCACCCGGTGGCAGTAGTATACATAATATAAACAATACACAATAAAATGATAAATAATACACAATAAAATCATAAACAATACACAATAAAACTTACAATACACAGTACAATTATACAATACACAATACAATTATATACACAATGCAATTTAACACAATAATTACTATTAATAATAAAACATGAAATACCTAATTTTACAATATAACCTACATATGTATAGGCCCTACATAAGTTTCAATAGTCTTTCACTTTACTCTCATCTCACTCACTGTAGTGGCACTATGACGCATTTCACTGACACTTTAGGACACATTTCACTGACACTATAGAACACATTTCATTGACGCTATAAATTATCACTGATAGGAACTAATCACTGCACTGTAAAACCATAACTTCACTAACTCACCTCGCTTCACTGATACAACAGTTCAAATAAAACAAATACTTACACCCTTATGCATACTTATAAACAGAACTACATTTAAACTAAACATTTCTAGTCTAAGGCCCTCTTACACGCTATTTTTAAATAATTTACAAATCAAACCAAGGAAGTTACTCGTCAGGCTAAATAAATACATGTCACCTTAAAAAATTAAATGTTAAATGTCACCTTAATTTTAATTTGCACTTTATACACAACTTTTTAAGTTATCTTGAACGTCCTTAAGGAAGGATAGCCCTGAAAGACCGCTGCAGGTAGGTCATTACAATCATTTATAGTTCTATTTAAAAATGAGAATTTACCTACATCCGTTTTCTGTTTCCTATATTTGATTTTAAAATCATGATCGTTCCTACCATAGTACGTTGGCTTTTCTAACCGAGCCGTTATGTCTACCCATGCTTTCTGACCTAGATGTGCTCTATACAATGATGTTATTCTAGTTTTCCTACGTCTGTTTTCCAAAGTTTCCCATTTAAGTTCTTTTATCGTATGGTTTCCATCTTCTCTTTTACCTTTAACAAATTTAGCTGCCCTATACTGGATTCTTTCTAAGGAATTTATCTGAGAGATAATTTGTAGAAACAAAAGCCGCCCTAAATAAGGGTTCGATAGATCGGCCTACTAATCAATTCATAAAGAATAATAAGTAAACAAAACAATTTTGTGACACTTGGAAAGAAAAAGAAAAAACATTAAGATAAGAAAACGTAGGAAATCTTTTACAATACAAATTTTGTTGGGTACAAATGATTACTAATTATAGCTAAGGATTGTTTTAACACGTGAGATCCTATGGCATCAATTGTTGCATCAGAAATTTTATATTGTTTAAGTTGATTTAAAGTTTCACGTGGGATCGTGCCACGGGCACCTAACATGAGCCCAAAAACTGTCCAATGTGTGATGTGGTATTGTGCTCCAAGATGCTGACAAGGCTCATATATGACTTGTTTTTCACGACACACCTCCTGTGGCTGTTGCTCATGCATCTCAAAACGGATTGTGGGATCCAGAATGACACCCTTATCCTTCTGCCGATCAATTATGATGATATCAGCCCGTCTAGTAGAGTCATCAGAAGAGACGCAACCAACCTCCTCATAAACCTCATAGGAAGCATTCTGACGGATTGAAGCTGCGATGAGAGAACGAACCGTATTATGTCTGTTGATTCGGAGCAATTCTCCATGATGGCAGAAACCCAAGACGTGAGGGATCCCAATATGTAGTTCCGTATTCCATTAACGGTCGCACAATTTTTTAAGCCTATCCAGTATTTACACCTTATTTTCGCCACTGCTATCAAATAATTTCAAGAATATGGCTGATCAGTTTTTATTTGAAATTGTTAGGGGCAGATATAGGCAAAAATTATTAAAAAAATCTGTTTTGTATGTTTTAATGTTGTTAGATATTTATAGCCTATTTTAATAACTTCCCAAAACCTGCTGAAATTTGTTACAGTAGGTCTAGCTAGGAGTGGAAACGGTTAGGAAAGGCATGTGTTCGGGTCGTCTTGTTTGCAAGCTCTACTTCCAATCAGAGAGACTGCTGTCCCCACCTCCCTTCTTCCCACACGATTAGGACGAAAGGCAGTGCATCACGTCCCAGACGGCGTCTGATCAGGTGTTGCCAAGTTGGCTACAGTTGAAGGACGCACTCTTGCGCCGGAAAGTTTTTGTGAACGACTCTGTCCGTACGTCTACCGTGTGAAAAATTATGTTACGGCAATAAAACATGAGAAAGTAAATGGTTGGATGAGAAAGAGGAGGGAGATGGGAGAAGAAACTATTAAGCGCCACACTATTACGCGCCATAACAAGGGAATTTGGGGTAATAAATACATTATTACCTCTGATTGAGATTTTGGTTGATATGCATATATATTATCAAACAGTACACTGCTCCGTCGATATAGAAGAAATATACCTACTTAGATTTTATCATCCAGTCTGTTGTCAAAAAATCTGAAAGCTACAATTTATAAAATAGTTATATTACCGGTTGTTCTTTATGGTTGTCAAACTTGGGTTCTCACTTTGAGAGAGGAACATAGGTTAAGGGTGTTTGAGAATAAGGTGCTCAGGAAAATATTTGGGGCTAAGAGGAATGAAGTTACAGGAGAATGGAGAAAGTTACACAACACAGAACTGCACGCATTGTATTCTTCATCTGACATAATTTGGAACATTAAATCCAGACGTTTGAGATGGGCAGGGAATGTAGCACGTATGGGCGAATCCAGAAATGCATATAGAGTGTTAGTTGGGAGGCCGGAGGGGAAAAGACCTTTAGGGAGGCCGAGACATAGATGGGAAGATAATATTAAAATGGATTTGAGGGAGGTGGAATATGATGATGGAGAATGGATTAATCTTGCTCAGGATAGGGACCAATGGCGGGCTTATGTGAGGGCGGCAATGAACCTGAGGGTTCCTTAAAAGCCAGTAAGTAAGTATACCTACTTAGATACAACACGAGGATTAAGTCTGCAATCGGCAAGCGTCATCTTTAGTTAGAGTATGAAATTATATATATATATATATATATATATATATATATATATATATATATATATATATATATTCAGCTATATTCGATACTACTTCGGACTAACTCAATATAGCCAGCTCAGGAGTAGCGAGCTGAATTGCGCTCGGGTGTAGGTTTGAACCTCATTTGAGCTCATTACATCGTTGGGCTTTTTGTCAGGTGTTCCCCAGGTGAAAATCACGCTCATCTTTCATCCAGGTGGCCCAGTTTCGATACCCGTACAGCAGTGATGTCAAAGCAAGAGCATGTTTCTGACCTTGATGTCGTGCGCGGGCAGCAAGTGCTAAGTATGGAAAGAGGAAGGGTTGTGTATATGAATAAGCAGCCTGTTAGATTAAGAAAACAGTGGTGTACAAACTTCAAACGGAACGTGAAATTTTATGTCGTTATTTTTATATGGCTTCTTTCTGTTTAATATTTTCTATATTGTCTGTAAAACAAAAGTACTAACACTGATTTCTTAATATTGCACTTGTGTTTTAATTCTTAATAACAAAATAGAGAGTTACGAAGGAATATACACTGAAATCCCATAGTAGTATAATATTATACTGTATTAAGTGGATGAAACACATCATTCATAAAGAAAGTGATATTCCAAAGAAAGAGATTGAGTATGACATGATAAGTTGGAATTTATATTGATGGTATCTTTAGCCTTACATAAGTCATCAATAAACTAATCAAAATAATATTACAGTACAAAACAAAGTTACCTAGGTACTGTATCTGTTTTAAGTGCAATTAATATTACATAACAAAACTCTTATCGCATTATGCTTTTAAGGTGATATTTGTGGGCAACTTCCTATCATCAGAATATTAAATTATTTTCTCGAAATCTGCTGAAGCTATAGAGCTGACATTTTTACAACACATGGGCACGTATCTTTTGCTTATGATGTAACAGTAGTTGCTTTGTTAATTCATTTCCTTACAAACAATTTCCATGCGAATATTTTCAAAATTTTCAATACACTATCTTCAGTAATACGTATATACGGTATATTAGATTTACGAAAAAATTCTGTAAGGCTACTAAATAAATAGGCCTATACCTGAAAATTTCACTTTTCTATACGAAAAGTTGAGAAAATATTTCTTTTGAATAAAAAAAAATCAAACTTGTGAAAAATGAGCATTGAAATTAAAAGTCACATTCTTATAATGCACTTATACTTCTCAGCAAATCTAAAAATTAACATGGATACAGTTTTAATAAGTTCTCTTCCCTTTATCTATTGAATCAGTTCTGGTCATCCCTGAATATAGCTCGACAAAGCGGCATATACCACCTCTTTCGTCTGTCTCTTTCCTTTCCCCTGTGAAGCGCTCAGGCTCTCCTGGGCTCTAAAGCGCGCGCTTGCTCCTGTGGGCATCAATTGACATGCCTCCCGTACAGGTTTCGATGAAACTTGTGCTGGGCAAAGGAGACATTTGACGGTTTTTTTTTTCTCGGGGTGCATCCGTTTCCCTCTATAATTCAATAAAGACTTTCCCCTCACTTTATCTATACTATGTAATACTTAAAACCGATTGGGCTGAAGTCTTGGGCAGTATTAGAACAAAATTATAAAACCCGAATTTTTTTTTTTAATTTTTATACAGTATAATCTCATATTGTTTTATTGTTTTATTTATTGCTACCTACAAGAAAGACATAATGACAACGATCTCTTGCCTTGAAGGAACGTAGCTTACAAACACAATTTCCGGTCGGCCATCCCGGAAAAGCTTTCACTTATCCTCTCCTTTGTGCGTGTCTTCCATTCTTCATGAACTTCCACTACCCTTGATCATTGGCTGCCAAAGTGCTCTTCGCTCGATCTGTCTATTGTATTCTTTGTGTTCCCACATTCTTGCTGTCTATTCTCGGATCTCTTACAGTCATTCCATCGTTTCAGATCCAATCACAAAACATACATGGTAGAAGCCAATTCCATTTCACATTTATTACTGAATCAGTAGCGTTCTTGATGATGATCAGTGTTTGGTTTCTTCATATCGTAACCCACATCTTAATAAATTATTAAAATTGTTTCACTTCATTTTACTTTTAAAAATACATAGCATATATCTTCTTTTGAAAAGTGCATCAGTTATTTTTTAATATATGCTGAGAGACAGGAATTATCCTTTAGAACTATGTAGCGACGTTAATTTCATGCGAAATTGTCTATTTTCGGAGGAATCAACGCAAAATTGAGCAAGAATGCTAAAGATTAACATATAACGAAATTCACTTTTATTACAAAATCTTGATGCTTTGAAGTAATTAACTGAAATATATTTCACATTAATTATACTTTATGCCTTATTACTTACTTACTGGCTTTTAAGGAACGCGGAGGTTCATTGCCGCCCTCACATAAGCCCGCCATTGGTCCCTATCCTGAGCAAGATTAATCCAGTCTCTATCATCACATCCCACCTCCCTCAAATCCATTTTAATACTATCTTCCCATCTACGTCTCGGTCTCCCAAAAGGTCTTTTTCCCTCCGGTCTCCCAACTAACACTCTATATGCATTTCTGGATTCGCCCATACGTGCTATATGCCCTGCCCATCTCAAACGTCTGAATTTAATGTTCCTAATTATGTCAGGTGAAGAATACAATGCGTGCAGTTCTGTGTTGTGTAACTTTCTCCATTCTCCTGTAACTTCATCCCTCTCAGCCCCAAATATTATTCTAAGCACCTTATTCTCAAACACCCTTAACCTATGTTCCTCTCTCAAAGTGAGTGTTCAAGTTTCACAAACACAAAGAACAACCGGTAATATAACTGTTTTATACTCTTAGATTCTAACTTTCAGATTTTTTGACAGCAGACTGGAAGATAAAAGCTTCTCAACCGAATAATAACAGACATTTTCCATATTTATTCTGTGTTTAATTTCCTCCCGAGTATCATTTATATTTGTTACCGTTGCTCCCAGGTATTTGAATTTTTCCACCTCTTCAAACGATAAATTTCCAATTTTTATATTTCCATTTCGTACAATATTCTGATCACGAGACATAATCGTATACTTTGTCTTTTCGGGATTTACTTGCAAACCTATCTTATTACTTCCTTCAAGTAAAATTCCTGTATTTTCCCTAATTGTTTGTGGATTTTTTCCTAACATGTTCACTTTATACCTATAAGACGATATAACTTTATTCTTAGTCTTTATAGTAGTTTTGAAAATAATATATAATACTTGAATATTACAAGAATATCAAACAAACGTATTTTTTTCTATTTTAGATTTTATGCTACTGGGACTTTCCACGTAGCTGTATATCTGAAAATACAGAGTTGTTTCCGATCTCTGATAACGAATTTGAATGACATCATGTGCGTCAGGAATCACACCGACAGCTGAATTGCGGCAGAGCTGACAGACAAGTAGTGAGTGATTTCATAATCAGACTGCACGGTGTATCACAGTAGCAATGCCCAAGAAATTCGAGTCTTTTTGGGAGGGGTACATAACTCTTTCCGATGCCAAGTACAGTTAATTGAAACTCATAGGATCCTGCAAAACACATGACATTTGTGTGTACCTAATAAGACTGGCAAAGCTGGGATGGGATTAATACCAGAGTGAATTTTGATGTTACTGGGTTACTTTACGACGCTGTACCAACATCTAGGTTATTTAGCTTCTGAATGAAATGAAGGTGATAATGCCGGTAAAATGAGTCCGGGGTCCAGCACCGAAAGTTACCCAGCATATGCTCCTATTGGGTTGAGGGAAAACCCCGGAAAAAATAACCAGGTAACTTGCCCCGATCGGGAATCGAACCCGGGCCACCTGGTTTCGCGGCTAGACGCGCTGGCCGTTACTCCACAGGTGTGGACTCCAAAGTGAAAAAGTAAGCAAATCCACCCTCAGTCACAAGTCGCAGCACCCCACGAGATGATACAAATTAATTCCATTCGAGCATTACCAATCTTATTAAGTAGGCTACACAGAAAATACCTTTTTTTTTTCTTTTCTTTTTTTTTTTCTTTTTCTTTTTTTTTTTTTTTTTTTTTTTTTTTTTGAAATAACGCAACCTCGTTAATTGGAGGCTTCTTTTATTTTCACTTAACTGTACTTGGCATTGGAAAGGGTCGTAATGTACCCCTCCCAAAAAAGGCTCGATTTTCTTGGGAATTTCTGCTGTGAGTCGCCGTGCACTCTGACTATGAGATCACTCACTACTGTTCTGTCACCTCGCGCCACAGTTCAGCTGTCGTGTGACTCCTGACGCACGTGGTGTCATTCAAATTCGTTGAGAGATCGGAAACAACCCTGTAGAACCATAATGCATTTAATTTAGTATTAAATAAAGTTATTAATTACTTGGGAACTGGTTCTCAGGTATTTAACTACATAGTAATAATGAACAAAGGATAAACCATATAAACGTTCGACTTGTGTTTAATAATTTAGTCAATATTGACAACTAAAAATCCGTTTCCTATTAAATATTCAGTAATGCTAATATTTTAAACTCATATACGAGTATTTTCTGCACCGTCTGCTCGAACGTACAATAAATTTAAGATTAAAGATCTAATTTTTACATGGCAAAAGCTCCACAGAATTCCACAGTGCTTTGAGTGCAGTTTGTGGTAAATAGAGGCGAGAATTTTATGTAAAAGTATGTTTTAATAGGAATATGGGACATAGCTGAAACTTAGTACTTATTCATTTCATTGCTTTCCAGTTCGAAATATGTGTACTTTTTCCATGCATAATTGCACGTTTTGGCCTTTTTTTGGGGATAAAAACATAGATAATGTATATTTAAGCAATTTTTAGCTTAATCATGCATATAATATACAGGGACATCATTTTATTTTTACTTCAATTTTTATTCTACCTGAGTTTTTGAATGTACTTCACTCCCACTCCTTCTACTAGTAACCTTCCAACCGTTCACGACACAGAGCTAAGGGCGCGTAAGCAATACTGAGTGAGTACAGTAAGTTCCAGAAATATGTTCGCGTTTTCCAGTGACGAAAGAGATTTCAATATTGAATCATATTTTCGCACGGGTACTGTCGTCCGTTTGCCTACGTCGCATCCCGGTTTCCCCCACCTACTTCTGTTCCCTCCTCTGTAAAGTCTCGTAGCTGGGCTGTCTTAGCTCTTTTCTGAAAACATTAATTTCTGTTAGGAATTGGACGTCTACGTATTATTACACAAGTGTTTAAAATAACTTAAATAAAAGGGCCTCGTTAAGTAATTAACTGTCACGTGATCCCCCCCCCCTTTCTACGACAAAACCACTTGAGCGGACAGTAAATAGCATTTCTGAGTAATTTTATCTTTTCGGATCGGTCAGAAGTGAAGATTGAATTTACAATACGCAAGGTACTCTTTTATAGAGTAGGCACAGAATTATTTCAACATGAGTTACTCGTACGAAGGACGAACCTGGTAATTGGAATTAGGTACTATAGTCTATAGTGCGATAATATGCACAAAAGAACTGAAGCCTGTATCGAAATGAATGGCCACCATTTTCAAAAACGTGTTTAAATATCCATATTATGATTATTTTTCAATTTAACTTCATTCTCTATATTGTACGCTAATGCGCTGTAACAGTACAATATACACTGCATAATGAATACGTCCGAATGGATAGCCCAATTCGAGAGTAAAAACACTAAGTGTTAATACAATACTGTATTTTGATTAAACAAAACCCTAATGAAAATTATCAAACTCAAAATTGCGATATTTCCTAGTTTACATAAATGGATGAACTACTTTTCTTCCCTCCTATACCTACTCCAGTCGTGGAAGAGGTAGCAAACGGTGTTTCCTGTTTCAATCGTTAATAGAAAGGTATAGCCAGATTAATATTAAAAATGTTAGTAAAAATAAAATGATGTCCCTGTACATTATATTCAGTTTAAATGCATGCTTTAATGGTTTTGACATATCAGTTTCTCGATTTTATGTCCTTTATTTCAGCTTTAGAAATCAGAATTGCAGAAGGGAAAGAAAAAAAAAAACTACATAACAGAACGAAGTTCATTCAAGTTTGTACCCATAACGTCCTGCGATGTAGAGGGGTTATTCTCTGCCTACAAAAACATATTGACTGACAAGAGTAGGAACCTCAAGAAACCAATTTAGAAATTAATGTTAGTTGTTAAGTGTGGAAAAAAAGTGAAGTGAAATAAGAAATGTGGAACAGAAATGAAAGTGCATATTTTAATGTATTTTTCGCTTGATCGTGCATGTTTCATAGTTTGATAGTGCATGAATGCATGCATATTTTGGGATTTCATAGTGCATGAAATTCTCGTCCCTAGTGATAAATTACAGTGAATTTAGTACAGTTTCTCGTTGGGCTTCTCGTTTTCATGATGGTTGTGTCAACATAGAGCAGGAAGTCCGAAACCATCAACAGATGAAAGTGTGAAACTTATGGCGGATGCTCTTGAAGAATAGGAGAAAAGTTTTCCGGGCTATGAGGCCGTGGTCAACGGACCACGGCCTCATAGCCCGGAAAACTTTTCTCCTATTGACGCCGGCCGTGAAAGCCTACACTCTAATATAAGCTCTTGAAGAAGATCGTCGAGGGACGTGTGAAGAACTTTCAGGACCTACGGGGATTCCACCAACTTCAGAATTCAATATTTTTGCAAATGATTTGAAGAAGAGACAAATTTCTGTGCGGATGGTCCCCCACTGTTTGACTGTTGAACAGAAGGAGAAACGCCTGAACACTGCAAACTTGCGGAAACAAAGATTTGACTTCGGAATATGTATGGTAAGACTTTCCTGTGTTAAATTTCAACGTACCTCGTTTACATGTTTCGACCTATTTATGGGTCATCTTCAGAACTGGTCGTTGTTGGTCTTGGTGCCACTTGTTGTGTTTCTTGTGAGGGTGTGTTCCTGTGTTATAGTGTAGAGTCAAAGAGTGTATATGTTTTGAAGTTGAGTTGTGTGTTGATAATTTTGTTGGAGTGTGTTTTTTGTTTGTCTGTATATTTCATATTGTTCTAGTGTGTTTAGTTTCTGGCTTTTTGGTTGGATGTGCAGTATTTCCATGTCTGTGTTGATGTCTCTGTGGGTGTGGTTAGCATTTGTGATGTGTTCTGCATATGTGGAGGTGTTTTGTAATTTTGTTATGGTTGTGGTGTGTTCTTTGTAACGTGTTTGAAACGATCTGCCTGTCTGTCCTATGTAGAAGTTGTTGCAGGTATTACTTTTGAGTTTGTATACGCCTGTGTGGTTGTATTTATTTTTTGTGTTGTTTGTGTGTTGAGATGTTTTTATAAAATGTTATTTGTTCTGTATGCGATGTTGTAATTTAATTTCTTGAATGAGGTTGCAATTTTGTGTGTGTTTTTGTTTTCTTATGTTAGTGTGATGTATTCTTTGTGTTCTTGTGTTTGTGTTGTATTCTTATGTTTTTTGTGATTATGTTTCGTCTTACATATTATGTTGTCTATTATGTTAGGTTTGTATCCGTTTTCTTGTGCTATTGTGCTATGTACTTGACTGTGTTTAGCTCTTCGTTGTAACCTTTTTGGTTCATTGGTACGTTGAGTAGTCTGTGTACCATTGTTGGGAATGCAGCTTGTTTGTGTTGTGTGGGATGGTTGGATGTGTTGTGTATGTGTGTTATTGTTGTTGGTTTTCTGTATAAGACCAACAACGACCAGTTCTGAAGATGACCCATAAATAGGTCGAAACATGTAAACGAGATACGTTGGAATTTAACACAGGAAAGTCTTACTATATATATTCCGAAGTAATACAATTTTAAAAGTTGTGTAATCAAGATGTATAAAAGATTTTGGCATTGAAAGTCATGCTTTATTTTTCTTAGAATTGTCGCTATTGTTGAAACGTGGCTTAGACATTTTGAGCCAGAGTTGAAATCACAGTCAAAGTTTTGCCGCGTAAAGAATCGATCTTAATGACTATCTTTGATATCTTCAATCGTCACAGTACACGAGGCCTATGTAGGCTCCATTTCTAGCTTTTGTTACCTAAACACAGAGTTTGCTACGGACGAAACGAAAACAAGTCTTTTTTTCCTTAAGCCTTCACCTGCAACTGACGTAATTTTCATTGCTATTGCGTCATACACTTCACAGTTCTATCAATCTGTGCATTACTTATGAAATTATCCTCGTAAATCTAAAAACGGCTTAAGGTATATGTACACCCACAAAACGCAAAAAAATTATGAAAAATTAGAAGTTTCAAAATATAACTATTTTAATAGAAAATTTTCTCCTCTTTAATCTGATATAAGAATTTTCGATTTATGCCTTATAGTTTTTCAGATAAGTTCCATTTTCCAAAATGCTGCGTCATCAGCCACGGTCACTTAGGCTACTTTTGGAGTGCATTACTTTTGGAGTGATCTTCGTAGCAGTCAATCCCCTCGTCCAGCATTGCTTGTAAAATAAACTTCTTTCTAGTCCCGAAATAGATCCATAGATATCTGGGCATGATCATTAGATTGAAAAAACTTTTTTACATAATGAAGTAATTTATAATCTTTTACTGTTAGTCATAAAACTGTAAATTTGTGTGTCAATGATGTTGTACGTCATTTTAATAAGAGTCCAAAAGTAGAAATTACAATTCTGAGGAGGATGGGCATAAACCCTGGGACAAACACCATCGCAGGATTTGTTGCATCAATGAAAATAGGGACAAAAATGCCAAAAAAAAAATATTCATCACCTGAAGTTGAAACAAGGCGGAGGTATTTGAGAGGCAGAAAGAAGCTGAAACAGGACCGACATGATGCTGCTTAAGGGGTGACATATGATGATGGAGTCTTCTAGGCTCTGAAAGTTTGTGGGTCATTTCCTGTAAATACAGTGAAACCTGTTCAAGACGGAAGTGACATGGTCCTAATTTTTTTTCCGTTGCGGACAGGTTTCCGTGTTATTCAGATGTGAAGTTAAAATGGAATATTTTATCATTTGTATAAATGAAAAACAAAATGGCATCCCACAAATTGTAGGAATTACAAAATATTCCGTTTAACACTAGAGACATTAAATCAGCTCCCTGCCGCTTATTTAATTGGTGAATGATCTTGATGAAAATCTCATTTCCTGTATAAATTGTAACGTAACTTACTCATTAAACACTATAAAGTTTATTAATTACACTAAATTTAATATCTAACCTTATAATATAATACTGTACTGTATATCACAACACATTATTTAATTGGACTAGGAGCCATTCATTAGAAGCCTTGAATTCTGCATTATCTAATTTCTTTTCCATTTCAAGGTTTGCATTGCAGAATAGATCCAGAAATTGGCATGATCTTTGAAAGGGCAAGAAGAATCCACTCTCAAAACTTCTTTTTTTATCTTAGTGAGCTACGTATTTGGTACATTCCTTGAAAGCACATACTGTTTCAAAATATAGTTTACATCATACAGTAGTGTGTCGAAAATATTATTTCCGTTTTGAACAGTAGCAGACAGTTTCCGTTTCCGCGTTGGACAGTTTCCGTTTTATTCAGAAAAAAATTACACATAATACATACGAATTTTGCCGGAACCAATAAATTGTTCCGAAATAGACAGGATTCCGGATTATTCAGGTTCCGATTTGAGCAGGTTTCACTGTAGTAATTTTAGAATATTTAATTTTTCAAATATGATATCTCAGTCAAATATGGTGATACCAAGAAGATATTGCTGTCATT
Source organism: Periplaneta americana (assembly GCF_040183065.1). Lineage (NCBI taxonomy): Eukaryota > Metazoa > Arthropoda > Insecta > Blattodea > Blattidae > Periplaneta > Periplaneta americana. The sequence continues at coordinate 188,960,196 of NC_091121.1, forward strand.
TTGAAGCTTGAAATATCCCCCAGTGCCTGACAATGAGTAAAACAACATTATTATAATTAATAATTATCTATGGATTTTTTACATGATTTATGCAACGTAAAATATTATTGTAAGTTATATATATGGTAATATTTAATTAATGTAAATAAAAATAAAGAATAGCTCTATATCAGGCACTAAAGAATAGTTTTAGCTATAAAACAGTGGAAAAACTGTGGCTCTATCTTAAAAACTGCATGAGCTATCATGTTTCAAGTTGATGTCAAAATTATAAACAAAATAATTTTTAAAAACAATTTAGACATAATTTCAAGGGATCTGTTCACTTCATTCTCTTTCTGGTACCATTCTCAATTGTATAAAAATTTTACAGAGAAAAATTATACAAACCAAATTTTTTTGTATGTAAAGGTGTACATATAGCTTAAACGATGATCGTGGTCTGGAACTCGTTTTAGAAATCGATCCTGAATGTTTGAATTAGAAATACCTCTTTTTAAGTGAACCGCTGGCTATCAAGTTTCGGAGTATAGTACAGATTGTTGTGAATTACGAGGAAGAAGCGAAATTACAGGAATACAAACAGGATTACCTCATGAAACTTGTCCCAATACCGTCTTCTTCCAATAATTCAATTTGGATTTCCCAGTATTTGAACTCCGATTCGCATTTAATAAATGACTTTACATACAAACTATTTCTACACGAAACTAACACTCAATTATCCCTAAAGGCAAACAGGAATTACAATTTCATTACTGGAATTAATCGCCTCACTTGATTTCCGTGAATTTGAAGAGCACATTAAAATGTTTGTAGTTTTGAAATAGCTTTGATTGATTCCTGTTGTAAACGGATCCCGATTTGTCGCTAATTTTGTGTTCATTGAATCGTTTACGTCACAATAGGTCTGATTACTAGGTTTCATTATTGCAATCCCTCATTATTGAGGTACAGGGGTGGACTGGATCTGTCAACCATATAATCGGTCTAAACACTTCATAATCAAAACTGTGAATGAAAATACACGCCATTCATAATGAATGTACCATATTCAAAACAAAGTAATTTCATTCTCTATAAATGTTATCACGATATGATTACGTTCCATTCATGTCTTAATACATATTTAATGAGTATTAAATGTTATACAAAAACAGTTTAAACCGATTATGGCAACCGCACAAAACTCCTCTGTTCAGACTTCGCGAGAATTTTCTTTTCTGCTACACATCAAGGTTCTGACGTTTTACCTGTTCTGGTTTCACATGAATCCGCAGCAGTTTATACAGGATGTTCTGAAAAAAGGTTCAAATATTTAGAGAGGAGGTAGTATGCATCAAAACAAGAAATAAAAGTTATATAAACATGGGTACTAAAATTAATATTTTCTGAGAAATGTGCAAATATTTATCATCATTGTAAAAGCAGCATATCTTCCACTGTAAGTTCTTTGGCAACAAACAATTGAGGAAACAGAATGCAGTCGTTTGTCACTATGTATTATCCAGCATACCTTTGTGTTTATATCAAGAGGACGCTTAAACAGACGACAGTACGTCAGAGTTCTTAATCGTATTATTGTACGTGTTGTGGAAGAGAAGGCCTGATGGCCTTAACTACACCAGAATAAATAAATATATAAATAAATAAATCACTAAATAAATAAATAAATAAATAACTAAATAAATAACTAAATAAATAAATAACTAAATAAATAAATAAATAAGTAACTAAATAAATAACTAAATAAATAAATAACTAAATAAATAACTAAATAAATAAATAACTAAATGAATAAATAACTAAATAAATAACTAAATAAATAAATAACTAAATAAATAACTAAATAAATAAATAAATAAATAACTAAATAAATAAATAAATAACTAAATAAATAAATAATTAATTAAATAAATAAATAACTAAATAAATAAATAACTAAATAAGTAAATAACTAAATAAATAAATAACTAAATAAATAACTACATAAATAAATAAATAACTAAATACATAAATAAATAAACTGATTCCACAATGCAGTAATTATTACTGTACCAGTCGAGTAAGTTAGTTTCGTATCTGTTGAATCGGACCATGTTTTGTTGTAACACTAACACGGTCCTAAAATACGTCTTATTTCCCTTCTAACAATGATATGTCAGAGAGACTCTACTTCATGACGTAGTCCTGAAATGCTCGAACAATACAGAGGCAACCACAACATTAAAAATTTATTTCATACGAAAAACTAATCACAAGATATGCGCTGAATTTCTTAAGTGAAAGACTCCACTGAAAAAAATGAAAATTTTACAAAAAAAAGTTTTATTGGCTAATATTTTTACTTCTTTATAATGTATATTTTCACACCCCAAAACGTATTTAGTTCAATTTTGCTTACAAATATGTTTAATTATTTTAAAGTAAGGCTGATATGAGACGTGGCATTTAAAGAACTATCAACATTATATTTTTCACGAAAGAATTCTTTCTTACAAATTTCTGATTACAAATCTAGTAACTTTTTGTTCTAAAGTTGGCTCCCTGAAGTTACTAGATGAATGTAGCGGAGGAGAATTTTAATTTACATAAATATTCATTTTACTTTCAAATCCATTTTTTCGTAAGTTCATATTTCTTGATACGACAGTCCACAGCTGTGGAGTAACGGTCAGCGCGACTGGCCGCGAAACCAGGTGGCCCGGGTTCGAATCCCGGTCGGGGCAAGTTACCTGGTAGAGGTTTCTTCCGGGGTTTTCCCTCAACCCTATATGAGGAAATGCTGGGTAACTTTCGGTGCTGGACCCCGGACTCATTTCACCTGCATTATCACCTTCATTTCATTCAGACGCTAAATAACCTAGATGTTGATAAAGCGTCGTAAAATAACCCAATAAAATAAAAAATAAAATGATTTAACACCAACTTTTTATGTCAAATATTAATCAATCTGGATAAAATTTCACTGCAAGTACGAGCATTTATGCCATGTATTGTGGGTCCCTATCACCACGGCATGGCGCGTCCTCAGGTTGCGGATAGAGGAGACGGCCTCCAGATATGGAGGGTAGCTGCGAATATATTGAATAAGCAGTCGTGGACAGCCGATAAGGGGTGGTCCTCCAGCTTCGGGGTTGGGCGAAGGGCTAACAACCCATCACCGTAAAAAACAGCTTGTTACGAATCCCTACAATAAGCCTATAGAGTGTTAGTTGGGAGACCGGAGGGAAAAAGACCTTTATGGAGGCCGAGACGTAGATGGGAGGATAATATTAAAATGGATTTGAGGGAGGTGGGGTATGATGATAGAGACTGGATTAATCTTGCACAGGATAGGGACCGCTGGCGGCCTTATGTGAGGGCGGCAATGAACCTTCGGGTTCCTTAAAAGCCATTTGTAAGTAAGTAAGTAAGTAAGTACGAGCATTTATAAAGTAGCTGCTTGTTTCTATGCATTTATTTTGTTAGAAATGCTGTTAGTTTACTTTATTTACATTTTTTTCATGAATTATAGGAAAAATAAAACATTGAAAGAATTGAAGGTCAATAAATGAGTTATTTCGTAAAATGAATGCATAGAAATGTTTCTGTATGTCTTGTGAATGTAACCAAAAAATAAGCTTAAAAATTGAGATCTTCTATTAAAAACTTGGGTTTGAAAATACTCGTAAAAAATGGGGGGGGGGGGGAATAAAAGGCTAAAACATCTGGGAGTTCAAAATTTGGATTTTATTAGTCCTTTACATAGTGAACATGGTTTCAAAATTTAGTTGAAAAATGATTAGAAAAAAGCTGTCATTTTTATTGGAATGTCTCCTTGCTTAAGCGGTTTAAAAATCAATGAAATAACTGCGAATATTTTTACAACAAGGTGGAACAAAAACGACAGCCCTCCTCCTGCAGAGCGAACATCAGCGAATGTGGAACTTCGCCGTATTCGACAAACTTGAGCCGAACGCATGTGATGCATCACGCTAAACCAGATAGAAACCACTTGTCTTATGTTACCTTCCAGTCAGCATCGTAATTTTAAAATCATTTCATACCTCACTCGTATAACAGCGTTATAAAATTTTTGTGCGAGATCGTGCGTATTTGCTTGGTTTCCGCACAGAACCAATACGCGGTAAGTGTGAAATACCACATTCAGTATTCCCAACGTAACACACATAACAATTTCCCTCTTCTTACCGATTAAGCGCCACATTCATTTTACTGCTTTAGGCTTTTAACATATTATTTTTAGAGACGTTTAACATAGTAATAATTATAAATTGGAAACTTACCACTGCAATTTCACCTAAATTGCAATGTTAATTATTGTTTTTATATATTTGCAAAAATTAAGTAAAGTCTACTACTCCACGAAACTTATTGCATTCCTGATACAAGTAACATTAAGGAAGCCGTGAAAAAATCAACGAGATTCCAGATGCCGATGTTATTACTGCAATATGTTATATAAATAATATTGTAAAAATATTAAAATGAAAAATAAATCATTACATAACCTTACAGTTTGTTTTAAGTTCGCATTTATAGACTGGGGGAAAAAAAGACAGACGTATATCACGGCCTGCTGGAGTATAGTAAACACAGAAAACATTTTATAGCAACAATGTTGAAGAAAGATATTTTGGTTTTCCGAAGTTGCCGTCATTAAACAGAAACCAACATGGAGATTTCATTGCAACTAATTAGAAATTCGTCTTTCAGGTATGTAATAAACGATCTTCGCACAAAATAATGTACGATACACGAGCGGTATGTCTGTTTTCATGTTCTCGGAAATTAAAAAAGCTCAACTACGTTTCGCTTTTTCAGTCTTATCCTTGACCATGAAAACGTCAACATACCGCTCTTGTAACGTATATTACTATTATTCACAAAATAATCGAAATACATAATGCCAGAAGTGAAAGAAAAATAATTAAATTTCAATCTCATTAGAAAGTAACATCATTCTGCACAACTAGATTTCATATCACTAATTTAAAATATATTATATTTCTGCAAAGGAAATTAAATTCTAAATGCAGAATGATGACAGACGTACAAAGGCATAAATGAGATGTGTTTGGTTGTGTGTCTATTAATTTTTTGGGTTGGTTCCCTTCTGCAAAATACCATAACTTTATTTTTTTTGTGGCGCAGAAGTGCAACGTCAGCAATTTCCTCAGAAACTTCATTCCTGCAGCCAATTTCCTCGTTATATCTGCGTTATTAAATGACCAAGCCTCACTTTCATAGTATAATTCTGATTTGGGAAATATAGTTCAGTAGTCTAAATATTATTTACACTAAAGTGTTGTTCTACTAATGAAAACTTGAAGGTCTGGTTTGTTGGTCCTTTTCAACGATTTTTATTTCCTATAAGTTATTACAAGGCCTATTATTATTATTATTATTATTATTATTATTATTATTATTATTATTATTATTCTTTCGAGGAATATCAGTTTTGTTGACGTCGTACAAAATTTTGTCCAATATTCTTTTGAGAAGATTAACTCCATATGTAGATGAAATTATTGGGGATCATCAATGTGGTTATAGGCGTAATAGATCAACTATTGACCAGATATTTTGTATTCACAGATAATGGAGAAAAATGGGAATATAAGGGTACAGGCCATCAGTTATTCATGGATTTCAAAAAGGCATATGACTCGGTTAAGAGAAAAGTTTTATATGACATTCTTATTGAATTTGGTGTTCCCAAGAAACTAGTTCGATTAATTAAAATGTGCCTCAGTGAAACTTACAGCAGAGTCCATATAGGTCAGTTTCTATCTGATGCTTTTACAATTCACTGCGGGCTAAAGCAGGGAGATGCACTATCACCTTTACTTTTTAACTTTGCTCTAGAATATGCCATTAGGAAAGTTCAGGATAACAGAGAGGGTTTGGAATTGAACGGGTTACATCAGCTGCTTGTCTATGCGGATGGCGTGAATATGTTAGGAGAAAATCCACAAATGATTAGGAAAAATACGGGAATTTTACTTGAAACAAGTAAAGAATTAGGTTTGGAAGTAAATCCCAAAAAGACAAAGTATATGATTAAGTCTCGTGACCAGAATATTATACAAATGGAAATATAAAAATTGGAATTTATCTTTTGAAGAGGTTGAGAAGTTCAAATATCTTGGAGCAACAGTAACAAATATAAATGATACTCGAGGGGAAATTAAACACAGAATAAATATGGGAAATGCCTGTTATTATTCGGTTGAGAAGCTTTTATCATCCAGTCTGCTGTCAAAAAATCTCAAAGTTGGAATTTATAAAACTGTTATTACCGGTTGTTCTTTATGGTTGTGAAACTTGGACTCTCACTTTGAGAGAGGAACATAGGTTAAGGGTGTTTGAGAATAAGGTGCTTAGGAAAATATTTGGGGCTAAGAGGGATGAAGTTACAGGAGAATGGAGAAAATTACACAACACAGAACTGCACGCATTGTATCCTTCACCTGACATAGAGTAATTAGGAACATAAAATCCAGACGTTTGAGATGGGCAGAGCATGAAGCACGTATAGGTGAATCAAGAAATGCATATAGAGTGCTAGTTGAGAGGCCGGAGGAAATAAGACCTTTGGGGAGGCCGAGACGTAGATGGGAAGATAATATTAAAACGGATTTGAGGGAGGTGGGATATGATGACAGAGACTGGATTAATCTTGCTCAGGATAGGGACCAATGGCGGGCTTATGTGAGGGCGGCAATGAACATCCGGGTTCCTCACAAGCCAGTAAGTAAGTATTATTATTATCGTTGTTATTATTATTATTATTATTATTATTATTATTATTATTATTATTATTATCTGCAACTGTTACCGTAAACCTTGGTAGTTTTTATTTCTGTTTGTTATATACAGTACATGTTTAGATTTAAACAATTTCTTTTATTGGTGTTTCAAGCTCGACACGTTGTAGACCTATATATATATATACAGGGTGTTTCAAAAATACGGGGCATAATTTCAGGTACTGTGTATTTCCCACATGTAGACAATCAAAATAGTTCACTACAACATGTGTCCGGAAATGCTTCATTTCCGAGTTATGGCCTTCACAACATTGAAATTCAACGCAACGTTTTTCTTTCCTCAGGTCGTCGTCATTACAGAAGATGTTCAAAATGTCCACCTCCTGCTTGAATACAGACCTCACATCGATGTCTCACTGAACTGCGAACACGATCCCAAACTCCAGGAGTATTGCGTATGTCCTCAGAACATGCCACAATTCGATTCCGAAGGGATTCCAAATCAGGCACCGGAGACGAATAAACCAATGATTTTAAATGGCCCCACAAGTAATCTGGACATTGTCGCTGTGGGTACCTCTCCTGGTACAAACGACGAGCCAGCGCAGCATTGCCGTCCGCCTTACCGTACATGAAGTGTATCTCTGCCAGCTCTTGATTTGAATACATGTCGCACAGTCTAACACTGAATGTAACCTTCGCCTGGGAATGAACTGTCAGAGTGCCCTCTTAATGTCTCCTTTGACGGCAACGACCTGCGGAAAGGAAAACGTTCCGGTGAATTTCAATGTTGTGAAGGCCATAACTCGGAAATAAAGCATTTCCGGACACATGTTGTAATGAACTATTTTGATTGTCTACATGTGGGAAATACATACCTGAAATTATGCCCCGTATTTTTGAAACACGCTATATATATATAAATGAAAGTTCTAGAAATTGGTGTTTTTGAAATCTAAATAACAACTGAAGTGAGAATGAATGTTTACTGAAAGAGTTATTCAGTTAACAGAAGACACGTGAACAAAAGACAATTTTTTCTACATGCTCGCTGTTTTCATGAATAAAATATGATTAAAAATGAGAGGGTGCATATTTTTGTACTCTGTGCTTTCTTGTTTCAGAGATTATATCGTTACCCCGTCTGGCGTTTCGCTTCGGAACTGGTTGGGAAGGGGGGGAATCATAATATCTGATTCTCTACAGACCAACCCGTCTTCTTTTTTAGCCGATGCTATTGAAGACGACGAAATTGCAAACCTGTGGATCGAAACCTTCGCAAATTGTTGAGCAGAAATCTGAAATCTCTGGTTTGCACAATTCATACGCATTTCAATTTCAGACTTAGAACAAAGCCCGGAGTTACATGGAGTGAGTGTACAATATGAAAGGCTACATTCATACAATTCTGTATGGGAACGACGAAAGGTCAAGTGTCACAGAGCTCGATTATAGAAACGTAGCGTAACTATGTATACTCGTATAAGGACAACTCACATGCACACCTCTACCGAAAAATAGTGATGTACAAAACGCAGAACACAAAATTTACATAGAGTCGACTTAGTAGGCCTCAGAACAAGAACCGTCTATGGAAAATCAAAACTCGAGCGGGATTTAATTGACTATACTGGGTGTTCATTTCAAAGTGTGTCATGACGTCACTGTTGTTGGGTCACCGATTTGAAGCGAGTTTCAGTTTATATGTTAGAGAAGTTGCCTATTATTTAAGGCGTTCTTCAATCTGAACTTGAGAATGTGTACGGTATAACTTGAACGTCGTAGCAACAGATGGCGGTCTGTACGGTCTGTGTGCTACCATAACCTCTTTCGAACTGTGTTTTGCGCCGGCAAGTCGTACGCAGGGTATTTGTTATCATCGGTTGCGTACGGTAACATTCCACAACACAAATCAAATGCTCCGTGTCCATGTTGACCGTCGAAGTTAATGTCAACAAATACGTAAGTAATCGTCTTAACCCTCTCCCCATATCTCGACAGTACGTATTTCCAAACAGTTCACATTCCTGCCACTACCGGCGTTACCGTACGTATCGGCACGTACTCTTCAGAATGAACGCCATACTTGCTAGCCAACTTCTCTGCCTCTTAGATTATACACCTGAGCTGCGGAAGTGTAGGAAGATTGAATTCTCTAGGCTCATCAGCTAGCCACATGACGGCATGCAGCGAGCCAAGACACATTTTGAACTGAACACCCAGTACTTCGCACGAAAACATGACGACCTTCCCTCATCCCCTTCACCAGTTAACTGCAGGCACGCGCAAGGGATAAACCCTTAGCCGAGTTGTCAATTCTTGAAGTCATTGTGATTTGCGAACGTTTTTCAAACTGTGTTCCGTGAAACCGCGATTTTCAGAAAGACTGTATTATCTTTGTAAATATACCTTAATTTATAATTACCAAAACAAAATTGGTATAAAAATGAACAAACTTATTTTAAAAACACTTTATATTTATATTTTCACTAACATGTTTTGCCTAAATAAACAAAAAAATGCCGACTTCTATAATAAGTGTTAAATTCTCATGTTATTGAAGTTCCAGAATTGTATACTTAATTAAGAATGTTGCGCTGGTAAAATTTTCTGAAACTGTGATCATTGAATAGTTATAGAATTTATAGTACAAAAGAGTAAAGTTAGATTTTATCAGCTTCGCCTTGGGTGATAATTTCCACGAACGCATAAAATCTATTTACTCTAGTATGCTATACAATATTTTATTCATTACTGGTATGTAAATTTAATTTTAAATTGTAGGGCTTTTCTTTGTACTGTGTTGTTCGCGAAGAAGTTCATATATATTCATTTTACTATTGCTAATATGTTGGTTGTCATGTAGAGTGATTTAAAAACATTTAATTCACTGCTGTAAGTTAGAAAACTTTTAAGCACTGTTGTGAATAATGTCATATTTAGGTTGCTAAGGACGGTGTTGCTGTTGGCGATATCTCTTTCGCGTGCTGTTCACAAACTGTTCGGCGAAGTAAATCACGTATAAAATCGTCTATCTTACCGAATACTGTTTTAATTCGTTTATTTTCTCTTTAGTTGGTGAACCTTAATTCTTAATTTCTATGCCCATATATCCAATTCCGCCGGTTGCGTCCGATGTTAAGTGATTAAGATTTATACTTATTAAACTGCCTGAACTTTCGATTACTTTATGGATAGAATTTCTAACGT